>NC_046988.1:6720000-6911904 GCF_009769545.1 Cyclopterus lumpus | reverse complement strand
CGTTCCTTTTCAAACTCAGGAGCGCATCTATTCGCTGCATAGACATCCTATTTATCCCAAAGAGTCCCGAAGTTAGCATCAGAAGAAGATTTTCAAAGAGACACTCTGGAGGAGCAGAGACTAAGGTATGTTAACTCTCTTAAACTTTAAATCTTGAAAGAAATGATTCGTTGTGTTTTGTATGCCTCAAAACATCATAGCATTGTTTATTAAGGCTGCTCACATAGCATTTATCTTTTTATTTACAGGCCAAAGAAAAGGACCCTCTCAATCATTTTCCAAACAACACTTTGAACGGGTAAGATGTATTCCAAAGAATTTAACATAAAGACAGGAAATTTGTGCAATAGAATTAGGCATGTTTTTGTAAATGAGAGTAGTTAATAAAAAACATTTTAATTCTTTAAGGTAGCAAAGATGTCTCGTAAAAAGACCTGTGCCAGGCCGAGGACAAAAGCAAAATGTATTATATTATTTAAAGAACCAGCCACTGTCAGAACAGCCAGAACAATTTATAGAAACAACAGGGCAACAGACAGAGGAGCAACAGACAGGACAGAGAGAGATATGGACAGATATGGACAGATATGGACATATATGGACGGCTTCTGGGCTGGAATGGCAACAAGGAAACATAAGGTATACATTTTTTTGGCAGGTGTGGCTTGACTACATCTGTTGCTTTTATTGATGCATGCATATAGTGTGTCATACATGATGCAAACTATGCATGTTATATCTGAAGTTTGTTACAGTATACTTACAGTATTAATGAAAACCAAATATGGTATTTTTTCCATTTTGTTTTTGGTTCATTTTCAATAGGTGACAGGAGCCAAAGAATTTCAGAGGCTTGCTGCCGTTGCCACGCTGGTCCTGGTGTTGCCCCATTCAAATGCAGATGCTGAGAGGGTGTTTTCAGTTGTGGGACTAAATAAAACAAAGACCAGAAATAGCCTGGCATTGGATGGCACCATGCCCTCCATCATGACCATAAAGATGGTCTACCTGGAGCCCTGCTTCAGATGGGAGCGGTCATCAAGACCTCCAAGAAGGCCACAGGCCAGTACAACCTTGCCCACAAATCGTAAAAAAATTCTGATCTGATACCTCATTTTTTGTTATTTTATTTATGTGTTGAACCATTGTTTTGGTTGAAAAGGCTACTGTTTAAGCACTTTATTTGTTGCACTTGTTTGTTTCATAATGACAAATATTTCTCCCTAACTAATCTTGTCATTTTTTGCTTTTTTGCTCTTAAGAATACAATTATTAACAATATAGGTTAGGTTTCAGTTAATAATTAGTTGAATACCATTGTAATCAAAATGTCAATCAACCTACCTTGGTCAAATCTTAAACACAGGTCTATTAAATTAGGCTATATTGTGGTACATAGACAGACAGTCATTGAGGCACAACAATAGTTTTCTGGTTGAATGTTCAGCTCAAGTCTAGAAGGACCTGCAAGTCATGAGCAGATGGACATGAATCGGAATAAGTTCAGGTATTGCACATCTTTAGCATACCACCCAAACATCCACTAGAATGCATGAAATAACATCTACTTAAACAACATTTCCTGGAGGCGGATCCATGTCTTTGCTTCACAGAATGTAACCAATGTTGTCCATCTCCAGTCGCCCCTAGCAACGACTATGGGCCCCACAAACCACCAGAATGCAGGGCACAACATGGGTACAACGCCAAATTAATTCAAATTTCCTGATAGTTGAGCCACCAACGTGTGTGGGTGCGTGCGCGTCAACATTTAGTCACCCCCGACAAAATCTCACTCCAAGGTTTTTTGAAAAGTGTTGCAGCTCTGGTTACATCCTATTGACGCATGACGTTTCCTGCGTGACGAACCAGGAAGTAAAAGTAAACAACGCACAGGAAGACGAAAATGATTTGTCGCGTCAGTCAGCCATTCTCATCCATCGGAGTCTGTGATGCTTTGTGATTCATAATGCATAAAGGATTCACATCGCCATAAGGACAGTTAGAGACGGGCTGATAACCGGTAAGACACCCGTTCAGTCGAGAGTCACGTGTGGCATTCGCTCATGAAAGCTAGCGTTAGCTTGATAAGGCAGTTTCCTGTATTATTTTAAATTGATTTTGGGATGACATTCCCCCATGAACATGGCTTAGAACGAGCACTTGCAGTTAGGCTTGTGTCACGAATAAAACACCACCTTGCCCCCCCCATACCTTAATTTATTGTGGTTGCTATTTGCCTAAGTGTGTTCGCGTCTGTCCACTGATTCTTTTCAGGTTTAGCTATGTTAGCCATCAGGTCGTCAGAGGAGGAGTCCACCGAGATGGAGGATATGGACACCTCCGAGCCCAACTGGTGCTGGTTCTACTTGGCTGAGTGTGGCGTTTGGCACATGTTTGAGGTAACGTTCGTTCGCAGCTTCACACGTCACGATACACTTCCGTACAGTCCTTAAAGTGTATAGCCCGTTGCCCCTCACTCTGTCACACCTTGGTCTCTAATTGGGTGCAACTGAGAGACACAAGTCTGCTGGATGTGCTGTCAGTCAAAGGCCACGTGCTATGTCGCAGTCGAGCTCTTCTTTGGTTGAGACAGTACAATTCCCAAGTGGAATCTTTGGTTGGCAAGAACAAATGACAGCCAGTGGCCATTACTGTAAATCCCATGACATTGTAATTTCCATTCTGCATATAAATCAAAGTGTTGCTGCAATGAGTTTTCAATGAATTGATCGGTCCATATTCTATTAATTGTTAAAGTTATTCTTCAAGTCAAAATGACAACCATTAGGCCTTACTTTGTTGTAAGTGACATATTTGTTTTATATTGGACTGTTTGATGTTCTCATGTGCTCTAGGATATTAATTAGCATTAGACATTTATTTCTCAATTGTTTGTCTATAACATGTTAGTCGGTGGTGAAAATGCATTCCATCAGCCTAATGTGACATCTTCAAATGACTTCTTTTGTCTAACCAACAGCCCCGCGATACTCAATTCACTATAACATACCATCACATGGGCAGAAAAAGCTCCTGATAATGGAGATGGAAGTAATAAATGTTTGCCTCTTTTGCTTAAAAAATACTTTAACAAGGAATCAATTACTTAAGAAACTGCAATAACTTTTGGACGATTGACCAAACGATAAATCAACTAATGGTTTCATCCCTCCATTAGAGTAATTTACATTCCTTGATTCCCGTTTCAGATCGATCCCAGTGCAGCCTGCTCGGTGACCAGTGCTCAAATTGAGCAGTGCTACAGCAGAAACCAGCGAGGCGTCATGGAATTCTACACAGCCAAGTACACCTACAGACTGGACTTCTCAGGTATGAGGATGAGTTCATTAAAGAGTTAATTAAAGTTATACGAAAGGCTTTTGATCAGACAACACATATTAAGCCCTCATAATGATGGCATGAAAGTAGTGAAGATTAGAACATATGTTCAGTCAGGATGAATCCTGTTGCAGAAATGTGTGCATGAATGTGAGTTCCTGCGTCTCTAATCTTTGTTGACTTCCTCACCAGTGATGCGACAGATAAATGTAACGACAGGGAAGCAGCGGCCAATCAAACGCTCCCTCCACTCAGCAACTGGTTTCCGGTAAGATTTAGTGCTCAAACACCCTGGAAACTTAGAGATACTAAAATCTAAGATAGCTTAGATAAGGGTTTTCTTTCTTCATTGCAAGCTTTTTCCTTAATGACATTGGTGTAAGAATGTAAACTACAAAACCCTCTCATCTCTCTTTCACTTATTTCTGCCAGGTTTATATGTGATAATCTTGCCTTTGCCTGTTCCGTGTCATTGGGAGAGAATAAACACGGATGAGCCCTATCAAGTGAGTGAAATAACAGTCCTACTATTGTTAGTATTACTTTGGACTACTTCACCCTTGTGTGATTGTGTTTTTACAGCTCATCCAGCTCGGAAGAGACACCTATGAGTTTAAAGAAGTTGCCAGACTTTATGAAAGGACTATGGATCATCCAATCAATCCATCCAGAGGGTTCAGAACCTCGACTTGTGGGAATTCTTCTGCAGGTAGACACTTGTTGTGTTGTGAGTGGACAGCAGAATGCCCAAAAGTACTTGTTTGTTAGCACTGAATTATGCCGTCACGCTGAATTCATTTCAGTACTTTTTCCAGCCCCGACTAGACACAGAGCTTTTATCCTGTTAAAGTAAATCAACAGAATTAAACCCAATTATTTAGAGGATCCTCACCTTCACTGACACATTAAATAGATTGTGAGGCCATGTTCTGATGCCACAAAGTGATGATCAGTACTCTGTGTTCATGCTGTCATTCATTGGTTCTGCCCCAAGGAAGAAAACCACAGTTGCGAAAAGTCAAGCGTACACTGGATATTGAGGAGCGAATGCTGTTTCACGGCACAGGACACAGCAACATACAAGCTATATGTACATTTAACTTTGACTGGCGTCTGACAGGGAGCCATGGCGATGTCTATGGGAAAGGTAGATCTGTCTTGTGTTGTGATTTCACATCATGAACCACTTTGCCACACTTTTATTTTGTGTCCGATTTCAACATTTCATTTCATTTTCCACTCCCCACAGGAAGCTACTTTGCCCGGGATGCCAAATATTCCAGTAAATTCTGTCACACCACAGGGAAGCACAACACCACCCTGCAGAGGACATGGACTCGCCCCACCGATATTTGCGAATGAGCCATCCTACAAGACCATGTTCCTGTCCAGAGTGCTTGTTGGCGAATACACAGTCGGTCATCCTATGTACTGCAGACCGCCCTCCAAGGACGCCAGCTTCACCAACTTTTATGACAGTTGTGTGGATGATATGGCGAATCCAAAGATTTATGTCATTTTTGACAGCAATCAGATTTACCCAGAGTATCTGGTTGAGTTCTACTGAAGCCTCACAAGAAGACGTTTTCTTTTTTTCCATAGAGGCTGGAACTCAAACATGGAAATATTTCGGATACAGAATCAGATGGCAGGATTCAAATCGCAAAAAGAGGCAGCTTAAGAGACATTTGCCTTTCCTTTCAGTCAGATCCAGTGCCTAACTGGAGCATGGGTCATCTAAGTGCCTTTGGGGAAATTGGAAAAAGAAGACAATAAAGACTTGTGTACAGCTTGTGAACTGTTCAGTATATTCTAAGACAGGCCCTTGTGATTGGAATGTTCCCCCACGACAGAAAAAGGATGAAAATGCTGACTGAAGATCAGTCTTTGTGGCAATTTTGTATTGAATGCACAAATCTGTACTTGCTTGTTCAATATCTGTGCACAGTTGTTTAAAATAAGAGTGGAACTTGCAGCCTGTAGGTTATAGGTGATGTCCCGCCATCGGCCACAGCCCCTCCTCCACATCCACAGTGCCGCGCATGAGCTTATTTACAAGTCATGTAGACATAATTCCAAATGACAAAACCAAAAACTGCAACACGTTCCTGCTCACTCATTCAGCACAGTGACCTGTTAGTGGCATCAACATCTGTGTGTACTTGTTACAACGTATTATATCGGCATTGATTTTCTTTTTTTATATATATATGTATTTTTTAAACGCTTCTACCTCTACATTTTTTTTAAACCATGTATCAGTGCACTTTTCCCCCTTTCCATGAAAGGTTTTCTATTCGTGTCACAGTGACATAAAGGTGTGATGTCTTGTTCACTTGTGGTCCTTTAGCAATATGTTTCTGTGTAACCTTTTTGACCATTGACTTTCAATCTTTAAAGACTCGACAATGGCCGAGGTTGGATTTTGTATGCGTTCGCAACCAAGTTAGTTCATTCCAAACCACAACAAGATCACATCCGAGTGTGATGCCACCATCTGCTAACATGTTTCTTTAAGCAGGGTTTCTAAAAAAGAAGAAGAATGTAGCCAGCACATTTATAGTACTGTAATGATGATTATCCACAAAATGTAATATTGCTTTGCCGTGTGCGTTTGTTGAATCCATTGAATGAACGTGTGTGTTTTTGAGAAAGAAGAATAACAAAATGACTCAGTGTGTCATATTGGCCACACGGTGGCGTAACCGTGCAAGAATGGATCTGAAGCAACTCTTTGCATTTCCTCATAAATACAGGCAGGTGAGGGAAACAAACAGATGTCTCCAGTCATAACATTAGAGATGTGTGTGAGTGTAGTGTGTATGAAGCTACATGTGTGGTGTGTCTGTAATTTGCACATGTTACTACAAATAAACTTTTCAACGGAAGCTTTTGAAATTATTTCTTTTTGAACAACTTATTTTGTGCTGGTAACAATGTCTTCCTCTTCAAGGTGAGGAAAGCCAGCCTACCTCAGGGGTGTGGCTATATATGGCACCTCATTTGTATAGAGGAACACCAATGCCAACTTTAATAGCAACCTGAGCAAGTAAGAGAGAGGAAGGCCAACTTTACCTAAATAAACGTATTTGTTTAGTTTGATATATTGAATTCACATCAGGACCATGGGGGACAGTGATGCAGTGGAACCCATGGACACGTCAGAATGCCCGTGGTTTTGGTATTACCTGGCAGACTGTGGAAGGTGGCACAGATTTGAGGTATGTGTTTTTTCTTACATCTTAAAATCAAAGTCTATCATGATCTAGATCATTAAATCTATCCGTCAACTTCGACACATCGATATGGAGCAGAATGTCTGAGGTAGAACTAAACTGTTGGTACCTTCTGTCTATCCAGGATGACCCTGCTAACTCCCTTAGGAGTGAGGACATTGAAAGAAATTTCAGAAGAAACTCAAAACAGAGGTTACACAGATCTTCATCCAATGGTCACATCAAGATTGATTTCTCAGGTACCCTATCTGACTACATTGTGTGTCTCCTCATTTACCTGTACAGCACTTATTTGATATGTCTTATGTGTTTTTAAACAGCAATGTTACGGACTGATTTCATCACAGGAGTGCAAGTACGTATCCAACGGGGCTACAACATGGAAAGAAGGTGAGGTTTAAAACACATTAAAGTAAAAGATTTAATCTCACAAGAGTGATTAATTTCTTCAGTAGTGAAAGTGAAAGTGTCGTGGAAATGAGTTTCTCTTTCCTCACACAGTTGCTGCTGCTTCTCGGCTCCTGCTGTTCACTGGGAATGGGTTGATCCCAGTTGTCCATACCAGGTGAGTGACGATGAAAACTAGTTGTGAGCGATGACTCACAACTAGTGTATGACTCACTGACAGGTTTCCTTAAGACACAACCAGTTAGAACCACATTTGAACATTCAGAAATTAGCTCATGAGAAACTGAATTTGAAACTGAAACTGAATTTATTTATATTCTCACACATGTCTGTATTTCTGTCCTCTCTGGAGTAAGTCACAGTCACTTGTGTAACTAATAATAACAACATGTATGTATTTTGTATAAAAAACATAAAATCATAGGAATACAATTTAAGATGTTAGTTGAAGTTGTCTAAATGTCAAAGACATGTAATTTACAGCTCATTAGCATTTTTGTTTAGATTAGGAAAATAATAACTTTAAAAAAAAATGTGTTAAACATTTTCAGATTAGGTGAGAGAAGTCACTTGGAATTTATCGTTTAGAAAACGTCATGTTTACCATTTTGACTCAAATTACATATCTGTCTAATGTTAAAATTCCCTTCAACACCACGTTTAAAAAAAAAAGATAGCCTACTAAAATGATTCCCAACATAGATGGCATTTCAATTCAATTCAATTCAGTTTATTTTGTATAGCCCAATATCACAAATTACAAATTTGGGCTTTACAATCTGTACACATACGACATCCCTGTCCCAGGACCTCACATCGGATCAGGAAAAACTCCCCAAAAATAACCTTTCACAGGGAAAAAAGGGAAGAAATTGTATTTGTCATTCATATTTTTAACCAATTTTGAGAATTACTTTGGATAGAGAATCTTTTCATTTTTAATTTGTTTTGCACCATCGATGCATAAATCAAAACTATAGTCTCAATAACTTGTAGAGAATACTGCCACAAGACTCACTCCTTTTAGCAAACACAACATGATAAAAGCATAATTCTAGGATAACAAAGCATTGGGATTTAAAAACTACAAATGATATATTCTTTAGGCCTATTAATCTGATTTAACTGTTTATTTTGTAATATCATTTACAGTTAATCCCTCTGAGTGAACTCAGCCCTGAGTATCAGGCTGTGGCAGGTTATGTGAAGACAGATGGGCTGTTGGACAAATCCATTGTATCAATCAGCAGGATACAGAATATGGATTTATGGGACATGTATTGTCTGTAAGTACGTCTTTGAGTTTGTCTCTCTCCATTCCCATCATCGTTATCCATCTTTGTAATCAAAACCTTCTGTTTATTTATGTCAAAGGAAAAAGAAGCAGTTAATGAGAAACCAAGGTGTCAAAATGATTCAAGAGAAAAGACTCTTTCATGGGACCGAAATCAGAAATGTTGAAAGCATTTGCAAGAATAACTTTGATTTACGGTTAGCTGGAGAAGGCTTGTATGGCAGAGGTAAGTGAAATGACAACATTATACCATATAACTGTAAATGTAGGTCCGACTGATATTACTTTCTTTGTTTTTATTTAGGAATTTATTTTGCTAAAGATGCACCAGATGCGGACATCTACAGCACAAGCAGCACGGACCCATTGCCGCTTCACGGCGGAGGAACAAGAGGTTTACAGGGTCAAAACACCAAAGTAATGTTTTTGGCTCGGGTGATGATCGGAAAATCAAGTGTTGGACGAAGATATTTGCAAAAACCTGATGGTGGAAGTTCTGAAAACTCTCACGACATCTGTGTGAATGATATCACAGATCCCAGTATTTTTGTTATTTTTGATCCAAATCAAATATATCCAGAGTATTTGATTCAGTACAAATGAAGTTAAAAAGAAGATCTTGAGCATGTGCAATATCAATTGTCACATCCCTTTACAATACGGCAACGTTTAAGGCCACATTACTATGCTATACAAAATAAACTGAATTGAACAGAGGAACTTCATAAATACATTTCTTGTCAGAACCAAACTAAAATCTAAATCTGTCTCCTTGACCCTGCTTTCTGCCTCCATTCCTTCTGTCAGTGTCCTACAGTCAGATTGTCAGGTGTACTGTAGCCTTTGTTAGCAGCATTACCTCTAAACTATTAACAAGCACTTTCAAGAGGAGCCAGGAAATCAATACGTAACTCAAGCAAGCTAGAAACGTGCTGCACTGCTCTCTAAAGGTGTCAAATATCAACACAAGGTGTCAAATATCAACACACCCCGATCAGTGATGCTGAAACAGGTGTTGTACTTTCACAAATAAAGCAAATAACACACACTGACATCACTGGTTGTGGTGTTGTCTTACATCAAGGGTTGTTGTAGCAGCAACACCAGTGAAATAAAGAATAGATAGAGAATTGTACAAATATCAGTATTTCTTTCATATCTGACAAGAAGCTTGGTGGGTTACCTGTTTTTCCTAAGTTTATTATTCACTTCCTCCCAGTCCTGAAATGGAACCAAGTGTACTAAAGGGAAACTGTCAGCAGAGGTCGCTGTTTACATTTTAGAAAAGGAGGTTGGAAGTCTTGGCAGAGATCAGTTTGGACTGGGCCACATTATGTTTAGAGGTTTTGTTGTTATTCTTTCATGAGTCAGCAGCCCAGCAGCATCATTATTAGTTACCCAACGGTCAAAGCCAGTGGTTATATTCAGAGGAGGAAAGTCATTTACAAGAACTCTACTTCAGTACAATTTTGAGGTATGTGTATCATATTTGAATGTCATACTAATGTATCCATTTATATATGCATCTGGGATAAGTGTCTTGACAACAGCCAGCCTTTAGTGAAGAGAGGTTTGTTCGTATGCCCGACTGTTCAATTAGGACACGTCTAATGCCCCTGAACATCAGTTCAGTGAAACACCAAGTCATAAAGACACTAGGCATATGCTTCCACTTCTCCCATATGCTTGCCATGCAGGCAGTGGGAGGACATCTTTAATGTGCCTCACTTCCTTCCCTATCGTGTCGTTTTAGTGGTGTACTTTAGCATGTAGGCCCAGGTGTTGCTGGGTCATGTCAGAGGTCATGTCTGCCGGATATGGAAAACATTTACCCAGCGTGTGTGAATAACTTTCATATTCTCAATGACAAAGGGCAGCTTCCAGTTAATTGGTAGTTAGCTGTAAAGTACCAGAAGTACAAACTGTCTTCAGTGAAGGGAAATGCTACTCAGCTGTAGACAGGAGGACTTGCTTGTGCAAAATGAGACTAATTTACTTTACACTAGTTTGTGGAACAAAGACAACTTGGCCCCACTCCCGGTGGTGTGTTCAACCCCACAGGCAGGAAGAAGGAGAGGTTATCAAAAAGCTTCCTCGTTGGCTGTCAAGCTAGTGTGACCTGGGCCCTATTTCTCGTGTTTAGCGGGATAATTTCGCGGATGAGATTACCCAGGGTTTTCGGTTCCTCGAAGCAAGTTTGTATAAATAAATACCCCGTCAGATATCAAAACACATTTGGGGGGAATTGATGACAGAGAGAGAAATTTTTATTCTTAAATACTGATGAATGAAGAAAAAATTGGGCTCCAGCAGAAGGGGCAGTTTTCTCATCCAGGGCAAAAGGGCAGGTTCTTGAGCACCACTAGTGGTCTATCTGTGAACTGACGTCTGGCTCAAATTAATGAGATGGTTTGAGGGCGGATCAGCCTTTGAGAAACCGGGATAGCCTTATGTCAATCATCTTGTTAATTTTAGCTCGCTAATAGGACATTTGATCGACTTTGTTGAGCCACGTACGAGAAATAGGGCCCAGGGAAATATGGAGACACGGTGTGGCCATGTTTACAACAATAGGAGCTCTCTGTTTCTTTCTTACTTTCATGTGATGAGCTTTATATTTCTGGACAGAGTGCCAGAAAGCTCTGGATAGCATAACTTGACTTGTGTTGCCAAAAAAGAAAATTTGTTCAGAAATAATACATCTATTTTTTAAGTATGCCCTGAATTCATCTGATGAATTATTGTTTCATTTACCCAGAACTTTATCTATTAAATATTGATGCCCACGCTCTCGTGTATGTAATTGGATAACACATGTAAATTACATTATTGTCCTTTGGAAACCATTCCACACCATGAGATGATGCAATCAATTATTATTATATTAGAATGACTATGTGACTGTGTTAAAGATAAGAAACACATAACATCCCCATTATACTATCCCAAGTGGCATGCACATAATCGCACATTTTGTCTTATTATATCATAATTATAATGAACTAAAATATTTACACTCCAATTTCATTAGTAACAGCCAGACGAAATAATCACCCTCTCTTCTTTTTTTATTTTACTAACATATTCATTTATTTTTAGCTCAATATTATATGGATACACATGGGTATGTGGCTTTTTACTGGTGTGGTCTTGGTAGCTTGTAGTGCTATTTCTCAGAGCCAGGTCATCATCTCTCAGTAAATGAGTATATAAATATAAATATATAAAATAGTATTTGAGACGATTTAATTGGTCCTATGGGTGAGATGGGCATATTCAGTGATGAGTCCAGATGGGGTTTCTGTGCATAATAAATACATTCTTGATTCAGTGTGCTCATTATTACCTCACTGAATATGTCCTCACATATTCATGCTATAGCTTCTAGTTTGAAATGTTTGAAACTGGGGCTGTGAGTAATCTTGCAAGTCAAGTTTGGTATCTTCTTAAATATTTACAGCTTGGTGTGCTCAAAGCCAGGCATGTGATTAGAACCTCTTTGAATTGTGCTTGATTAGATGCTATCAACATGTTGAGTTTGTGAGGAGTCTAATTAGATTAGGTTCCTCTCAGAGAGCTGAGTTGTGTAATTGAGAGCGTGACACTATTCTTTTCTGCCTCCGATGAAAACAAGACTAGGTATCAGCACTGGAGAGAAATCACTTCCTTTTTTTAAAAATTATTTAACATTTCAAAGACACAAAGATATCTAAATTAAATGCAAAATAGAGGAATAGATCTTCATATGCTATATTCTATATTTGGGACTGACACTTTACATCCCTGACAAGGAGTTAAACCTCACAGACATACACTTTTTCACTTTTATTATTCTGTGAAATATTTGTGGAAAACTTAGGGAATATATTATGTGTTCCTTACAAAAAAATTATATAGTTCCTTATTTGGTGTGAAAACAATGCAAGTTCAGTTTTTGTGTGTTACTGTTATGATTTTAGTAATTTGATGATTTTTGCATTTTTCCTTATTAATATGCATACGACTTTGTAATGGGGAAGTAAATGCAGTGTACTTACTACTGCTGCTGATGATCATGTAGAACATACCTTTTTCCCTGCAGTCATTTTTGACCTGTCATAGAAGGGAAAACCCAGGTGTAATTAATTATGTTAACGATGCCCCATGCCCCCCATCGTTACTGTTATCAATAACACCTGTGATGTTCCTGCTCTGACAGGTCAAAAATGAATGCTGTGAAAAAGGTCCATTTCATACGCGCTTGTGTGAAAGAAGTACAAATAATGTAACTTTTCAAAAGCTAGAATAATTTTATTGACGGCATAGTTTCTCTGCACCGACTCCATCCATTTGTCACTAGTTGTATTAACAAGTTACTAACTTGCTGCTTGTGTTGCTGCATCATCAACATCATGAGTTGAGGTCTTAGTGGCTTGCAGTATTAGCTTTAGTATCAATTGGAATGTTTTAATGCTCAATTTTTACAAGGATTAAGGATTCAATTGGTTTCGTGGCATATTTTCTGATTGTTTCTTGCATCTTTTATAGAGTTCCTTTTGGCTCACTGCAAACTTGAGTCTAAGTAGTTTGAAATATTGTATATTGGCTTTAGGGACGTAAACAACTGTTCTCTTGAACGCAGCCCACTCACATAGTCCATGTTATATTGGCTTCATGGGAAACTACATGCTTTTGATTTGGTCACTTCCCAATCTCTGCTGTGAGAAACAGATGGCGGTGCAGTGACAGGATTAAGGGCCACATAATAACTGCATAATCTGTGTTTAAATAAATATACATGTGGGTTGGCGGACTGAATTTACATTGTTGAGAGACACACAGGTTCACCAGAGGACATCACACTGCTGACAGCACTAGTCATGTTTTTATTATGGAAAAAAAAGTTCACTTTTCTTTACAAAACACAACACATTTTCTATAATTTAACCAAACATCACGGTCGTCAGAAAACACCCAACATCACTTTAAGAAGCTCTCTCTGTGTCACAAAGCCATTCTGTGACAGGAACCACAACCTGATGTCCCTGAGCAGAGAGAAGACAAATACACATAAAAAATACAATTGAATGCAATTGTCATATTACATACCTATCTATGTGGAGAAATCAGAGAGGGCGGGCTACCGTGACAGTGACGGCACAGTGTTGGCTTCTTAACACAAAACAACACGTATTAATAAATTAAGTTTGAACACATGAAATGAAACGCATTTCAGTTCTTGCTTGGCACGAGAGGCGTAAAGACTCAGTACAAGCTTTGGCACCGCTGAGGAATTTCCCCGTGAACTGTTTTCATGTTTACAGTCACAAACATTGACAAAGCACCAGGTGCTCACAATCTTCAGTGACTCAGACAACAGAATGTAAATTGGCTATATGCATTATGCTTTAACCCGGTCTTTTAAACGGTTGGAGCAACTTATTAAAAAAAACACTGTATCCGAGGGTGGTACCTGAAGATGCTTGAGCAAGAGCATGCTTTTCTCCTTACGCATTTACCATGTTAAGAGTCTAATTTGAAGGCCAGAGCACCCTGAGGGTAATGGATCTCGGTGTTATAAAAGAGCACTCGGCTGATTGCACTCCTGTAACATTGTTGGAAGAAAAAGGCAGCAGAACCAGAGATTTTGTCTTATTATAGTTCGCACATTCTACTATCTTGGTGCCCACATTACCCACAATGCAACTTGACCGCCAACAGGGAGGACAGAAATTCGGGTGCGTTATGGTTGTAGCAGCTAATGTAGCGTCAAGCCGCTAGCCACAACCAGAGGTGAGGAGTAGGCTACAGAGGTCTGGTAAGCTCATTTCTTTCCAACACCACGATTATTATTTTTTTTTTTTTATAGCATTTTCAAACTTGCAGTCTGCAACGACAATGAGTGATGTCACTTGAGGGCATTCATCAGACCTCGCACTCTCTCTGCAGCCACAAACGATGCAACGTGGTACTCCCGAGTGTTAGTCCCCTTTAACACAAACCAGCTGGCATCATTCACATCTGACATATTTCCTGAAGAAATTATTATTTAAATATTTTTTCAATTAAGTGCTTTAAAACATACCCACGTTTTTTTATGATAGTGAAATAATAATCTGATCTTTGAGACCTTTTTCTTCTTCTTTTGGACCTCGCAATTATTTGACTTTTGTAAAGACATTGAGCATTGCTTTATAAAATGTAATAATAAACGTAACATTAGTCGTTTGAGTCACCATACAGCACTGGTGGTGACGTATTATTGGGCAGAACTCTTACACCCTTGAATCCCAAACATGCCAAGCCTCAAACTGTCTTCAACAAGCATCACAGGCCACATCTCTAAAGAATGATTAGTCTTTGTTGTCTTGTAGAGAGCGTTTAGCCTCCAGCTCTTTCTCGTTCTGTCTCTCTGGAGGACACTTCATGAAGGGAACAGTGCAGCAACTCTCTCAGTTCAAAGGTCGCCGTTCTGCATCCCGAGCCCACGCTTTGATCCGGAGTCCCTGCCTCTCCATGATGTTCCACAGCTTCCGCAGATTGGACTGGGTGATGACATCATCGGGTTTGAGCTGGAGCGCACGCAGGTAGTTGGCCTCCGCTTCGGGAAGTTTCCCATTCAGGTGGAGGATGGCACCAAGGTTCATCAGGGCAGCCGGGTACTAGGAGAGGGCCGAGACACAGTGAGAAGAGGACTCAGTGGAGCCGATGCCATAACCATGGAGAGTTGGGAGGACTTACAGGACGACTGTACTTGTGCCGACAATGGATTTAGCTATCTGGGGAAACCTATGTTAAACTTCTCAGTTCTACATCTGACACAGACAGTTATGTGGGACAGCCAATCATTTTAGGAAGCTTGCCAGGTCTTTAATTTTTTTGGATGCCGGATTAAGGCCGGGGCTATATTGAAATGTGCTTGAGGCTTAGGAAATCAAACATGCATTAAATTAGGCCTAATCTAATTCTCGCAGCACATTAACAGGCATGGCCAAAAACAATATGGGTGTCCCTAGATAGTGCCACAGTGAACAAATAGGTAGCTATTATATTTATGTTTTTATATGATTGAACAACCACTTTAGAGATGTCTGTCTGGAGTCTTATTTAATAAAATAGCATCTTCTGAAGTTGCAAAATTAAACCATCTGGCCCTGAATAGTGTACCAGTAGCGGAAATCTACAAAATCCAGGTCCATGGAACTCCCAGCATGCCTTAACTAACACACACCCAAATCTCATCCTAAAAATCATCGGCACCACATCCCCCGCACCTGGCCTTGTTCCCGGGCCCGCGACATATGGTTAGCAACTTGGCAACCGCTCGGCAGATTTTCTCTCCACCAAACACAAAGTGTTTGTCCCTCCATTGATATTTCCCTCGTTTACAGTCCACTTCTCGAGCGGCGTTAAGAGACGAGACAGTTTGACAGAGAGAGGCGCTACAGCGAAGAACTTCCACCTCTTCAGTGGGCTTTGTTTCTTCTCACCTCAACAATTGATTCTATCATGCGGTTGCATTTCAAAGTGCTCCGAACCCTTGCTCTGCTTTCTGTACCATTACACGAACTCTGTAAGCCCGCCGAGACACACTAAGCTAGATAAATGAGGGTTCCTTTGCCATTCTAAACAACCGGCTGATATGCAACACACACACACTGGGCTAAAGCATCAGAAATAGAGCCTTGCTTGTGTTCTGTGTACAGAAAGGCCGACAGAGACTAATTCAGTGAGTTTGAATAATAATTTGTATATGATATGTTGTCCAAAGTGCTTAATATGGCATTCATAATGTATGAATATGCCAACATTTTAGTTTCCAAAATTTAATAGTGAACACCTGCAGGTAAAAGGCTGCACAGCTTCAACTCCTCAGCAAAGCTAAGGTTTCAGATCGCGGATGCAATGATCTTTTACTTTATTTTGTTTATCCGTTCTATAAACAGATACAGTAGTTTCTCTTTTGTTGCACTTCTGTAACTGCTCCAGTTGTGTTTGCTGTTAAGATAACCTTTGCGGTTACCGCGGTAACCTCAGGGGTCGCCAAATCAAACAGGATTGACATCTTTCAAGAAGAAAAAAAAAAGAAATATTAGTATATCATCTGATCCATTTGTAATTACAAGGGTTGAATAGCTCATAGTGTAGCCTTATCACCCTTAGAATTCCCATTGTCCCCAGTAAAACACTCCCTATTCTGCTCAGAGTACAGCGTTACACTTGAGATGAGCCTCCATCTGGTGTAAATAAAGCATTTTTCAGTGTGCAAAGGGAAAGATTTGACTCGCACCTTTCTCTGGAGGCACAGGATGGTTTCCTATCTTAACACGTAGATCAAGAGATGAATCTCTCATGAGCCGAAAGCTACTGGATTAAGTTGAAATTTGAGAGACTGTCATTCGCTAAGCAGACGTGCATAGAAAATGTCATCGACAAGAGAAGCTTCACTCAGGACAAAGGACAAGAGAAGCCCCCGGCTTGTCGGAATGTACACATGAATGCTTCCAGCCCTCGGAAATTGTAATGACTTGTAGGTAGCTTACTCTTTTACAGCATAAAATATAAACACACGGCTTTCCAAATTAAAATGGACAACCAGTAATCGTATGTGCTGTGGATTTACTCCACTTTTAAGGCTTAAACAGGATTTATACAGGCAGGCAGACCTTATCTAAAAAGGGGCAGATGCTTAAAGCAGTGATTCCCAGCTCGTAGACCTACTTGTTCCCTCGGTGGTTCTGCAGTTGTCAGGAAACGTGGAAACAAATAGAAGAGTAGCTCAGCCAATTTGAAATTAAAAAAAGGGCCATAGAGGACTGCAGGGATGACGTATTTTGGTACGCCAACCCTGGAAGTCCTGGTTCCCTTGACTACAATGAGATCGTTCCATTGAATTGAGTTTATGATACTTAATTTTTTTTATTTATGTAGATATATAGTTAGTATAAAGTGTGTAGCAACATAACACAGCAACAAGCAACGTAACACTGAGTCCTCCACTTTATAGTCATTATATATATATATATATATATATATATATATATATATATATATATATATATATACACACACACATACATCTACATGCTTCTACCTGGAGAAGCATGTAGATGAAAGTCCGACCGTCTCTCCTGTTGCAACACAAGTCACACAGCAGACCATCGCTAAGCAGACCAACATGACAGATGCCTGCAGGAAGCTCTTCCAGGTCTTGTCTGAGAACACAGGGGTTCCCTTGACTCCAAGTCACTTCTCACAGAGCCCTTTTTCTTTTGAAGTGACTGATTGATGACCAGAAACTGGATATAATAGCCCCCCAACTTCCTCAGCCGCGTGTGCCGATACCCAGAGACATGGCATCCCTCAAGGCTTTGTGTGGTAAACGACACCGTGATGGACACGCGTTCACCCGGAAGCTGAATGGGAGAGTTTAATAACAGGCGACAGTGACTACTGAACTCTCTTTGGGATCTTTTGTGTTTGCATAAAGCACAGTGAGGCACCAGTTCACAGCAATGAACAAGAACACACTTTCCCATTGTATACCCTCCATTTGCCAGGAACAACAGTATTTTAATATCACGTCAGAATGACGGGTAACACATTATACTGTAAATGTAATTTACTGTGCGTGTGTGTGTGTGCGTGCACACTCACTTCTGATCTCAGGCTGGCTGCACGCTCATACTGCCTCTCTGCTGCCTCATTAAGACTGGCCTGTCTGAAGAGAAAGAAGAACAGAGAGAAAGGAAGAGTAAGAATGTGACATAACAGTTTATGTTCATAATATTGTACCAATGCAAATGACTGATAATTGTACCCCTTAATTATTATGCAACTAATCAATAAAAATGCTTCCGAGGTGATTTAACCTGTTTAATTGGAAACGTCAGATCTTCGGCGTGAGAGAACTTGTTTTAAATACTTGACGTTGAAATTAAAATCTCTAATTTCTTCATTTAAATTGTGTATTGTGAATGTCTGTGTTTGTCTATGCTTAAACAGTATGTTTTTTTACTTTACTTTGACAGGTGAGACATTTCTTCCCAGAGTAAGAACTGATTATGTATCTTGATAATGCAGTTTAGATTTCCTATTGGGGCATTGATTTGAACTCCACTATGCCTTCCTTATTATTTATTAGTATAATGAAGAGCGATTTATGTTTTGTATGCCAGAAACACTCCGCCAAACCAGTCACATGTTCCAGCTGGGTTTGTGAAATGGCAACAGTTAATCTGCTCCATACTATTGTATCCAAAGAGTACATGAACCGGACTTTGCAGTGCCAAAGTTAATAAAGTCAAGGAAACCATTCTTTCCCGACATGGTTATTAATATTTATAAGACTGACTCAAGTGAAATATGCCTTGAGAATCCATGCAACACTTTATCAGGGCTTCAGTGGAGTTCATGACTGACTATCAGAAGCATCATCTTAAAGCTTGCTTCCTTGGTCTTTGTCGTGTTTGGTCAAGCGCTGCAGAGTAAATACAGATTCAGGAAGTCAGGGTTTATGGAAAGTAAAACTGGACAGAAAAACATGCATTTTGGTGTAAACCGGCTTTGTTGGGGAAATCATATACCAAACACAATATTTGAATTATAAGAGTTGGCTGCAATGAACTGTAGGCCTGGTACGTGCGAGGCATTGAAAGGAACTGATTTATTTAATCCTGGTTATGGTCAGTCAATATGTAAAGCTCACCTTTATTATCAGTAGAGCAGATAATTAGAGGTGTGTCACATTCCATAAACCCAATCCTTATCGGTTTTGGATTAACGTCTCAGTCGGTCTCAGCTGAAAACGACCTTTTCGACCAGAATACGGCAGACTGCTCTGTCGTTTACATTTTGCTCTTTCCAAAAAGAAAGCCTCCGCCGAGCCCTGAGACTTTCAACTTCCCACAAATCCTCTGTGGCATTTAGATGGATGCTGGCGAGTCGTAATGACTTCTCCAGATATGTAGAGCAAAAAGGAACGGTGGCACACCGCTCCAATATTTCCGTGAGTTGCTGGGAATAGAGGACATTTGCAGAGCCCTTTGACGCGTTTTAAGACTTATGCGCCGTCTTGTGCACACACTTGCCAAACTTTGGAGGGGAAATTCTCCAACGGCGTCTTTTACAAGCCGTGGACCGAAAGAAACATCACTATGATAGACTGAAACTATGCTGCCGTTTATATATGCAATACATAATAGCTTTTATGGGAGCGATGTCCATCGAGTATGCATTTACTTTATTCTTTAACATCGATATAATTTATATTTCAAAGACGGTTATTAAATGGCAGTGGTAAAGAAAATTACTCACAAACGGTGAAAGCGGCAGGGCAGCAAAGTCTGTAAATACACGAGCTCCACATTTTCTTGACTTATGACAATAAAACCATTTTCTGTACGATAAGCAGTGTTGCTGAGTCAGCAGTTTGGCCAACCTGAGCATGTGAGCAGCACTGAAGACCACATCGAACTCTGAGCTGTCCAGCTCTGCAGCTCTCTCGGCCATCTCCGCCGCCTCGCCAAGACGAGCCTGCTCCAGCAGGAACTGGCCTGCAGATAGGGAAAGATGGAGGAAGAGCATTTATTTATTGGGCGTAGTCGAAGTTCTGTTTCGTGCTTCTTTCTCTCTTTTTTTTTTGCCGTGGTATGACTTTTACTTCCAGGCTGAAATATCTCAACAACTAGATGACATTTGCCAGATATCGATGGTGGCCCAGATGATGATTCCAAATTGAATTGAAAAGACGACAACTGTTGAAAGTGTGGATTCAATTGCATTGCAATCCCTCCATGTCCCCCTCGGGATGTGTATATATCTCTTTTCATCCAGCACCATTCATCAGGTCAACATATAATAAAAGGTCAGCGCGCTGCGAACACGCTTAAAACACACGCTAAAAAGGGAGAAGAAAGTCGGACAAAGACGGAGATCATCGGGGAGACAAAGGAAGCAGAAGAGTGCCGCAGGAAATGCATCGAGGAGGCAGAGACGGTGGGAGGAACGTGAGAGGACGCTCGTTTTCCTCGGGGGGGGGCGACGCTTGAGAGCGCAGATGAGACGGAGGCACGTCCTGCGTTTTCCTGTGGGAGTCTGGCCACCTGGTGCGGCACCCACAAGTGCCTGCCTCAGCGGCTATAAATCAACAGCTGAGCTTGCTGAATGGCTGAATGTAGGAAGAGGGGAAAGGGGAGAGGTGCGTTTCTGTTTCCTGAGCGCAGCTTCCAAAAAGCAAGCCATGATACACCAGAGCAGACTATTTAGAACCGGGTCACATGCGGGACAGTTTCCATCAAGATGAGTTACTGTGAACAATGGGAGGGAAGAGGGGGGGGGGGGGCGCTTGTTTTAGCTATCGGCTTGTGTGTCCTCGCTTCCTTTCACTTCTCTCATCCGTGTGTATTTGTGTGCGCATCCGTTGTGTTGCAATGTGGACCGATACCATCTCTCCTTACACGCCAACACCTGGAGCTCATCCAGTGGACCCAGGATAGCCAAAGCAGCCAGATGTGCGATAAAGGAGGTGGACCAGTCCAAATAAACATCACCTATGGCAAGAAGCTACAAGATAAGGTTGGGGGAAAAAAAAGAAAATAGCCTGAAAGGCAGACAGGGAGAAAAAGAGTGTAAGGGGAAACCGCGTGGTCCAAAGACAGCAACAAGCCCCCCCCCCCCCCTCCCGCTGGGGACTCAACCAAACTCAAACCCCGAGATATCCAGCGCAGAGAAAGCGCCAGGAGGAACGGAGAGAGATAAGGAAGAGGAGAAAGGGACGACGCACAGGACAGATTTAATTTCCTATAAATATACTGACGATAGCGACGCGGAGCGGCATGGAGCCTTGTTTCTCCGAACTGAGACGCAATACTGCATCAGGAGCAGCACAGGCTGTAACTCTCTGTTACGAATGGCAAACAATGTCCTCTAATCCCGGCCCCCCCACTCAGATAAACAGAGCCTCGTGTGTGTGTGCGTGTGTGTGTGTGTGGGGGGGGTTTGCAGCATCCGCGACACCTCGAACAGCTCCGACGCTTGCAGCACTGATACCAAAAGTAAATTAAATGATCTTACACGTCTATAAATCTGTCACACTGGTGCAGGGATTGCTAAAACATATAGGCGGGGGGGGGGGGGGGAAGATAAAAATAGCATAGTATTTGACACTTCCAAATGATTACCACGCCGCTTTGGTTCTTTCCGAAACTCCTATCAGGTTACATAAGCTACGAGCTCGGATCCAGGGTGGGTTACGACACCAGCTGTAAGAGGAGCTGGTGTGTGTCATGACTCTGGGTCTGAAGGTGACACTTCAAAGTATACGTCTCGGATAAAAGAGTCTAAAGACCCCAGCCTAATAATCGTCCGGAGTACAGCTTACCAGAGCAAAGCTCGGCCATTACAGTAAACCCTACAAGTGCGGCATGGCAGAGGTTTGAATTACAGGCAATCAGCCATGTTACAAAAATTGAAATTAAATTCTCATTGCTCTGTCAACCACAAGAGACATTTACGAGGACACAGGCATCCATACTTTTAAGATTCTAATGGTTCAAACAGGCGTAGGTTTGCCTTTTCCACAGAAGGAAAACCTTTGATATATCTGGTCTTACCATAGTGCATGTAGCAGTTTCCTTTAGTCGGGTCTATTTGAATCGCTCTCAGGTAATACTTCTCTGCTTCTGTCTTCTGTCCCTAAAAGAAGAAAGAAGGATATTACACCTGATATTCAAGTTAAAAGAATAGTTTTGCGCAATCTTGTGTATTCAGTATATTTTGTTTTTCTGCAATGGCACAAGACACACTTTGACCTCAAGGTTTTTTTGTTGTTGACCCCAATATACATATAGTAGACCAGCAGGATGTTTACCGGGGTCCAAACACCTGACGCAACCAGAAGGAATTGGCCTTAAATATCTGGGTTACCATATGTTTTCCAATATGCTCAGGCAGATTAAGATGCCCTCCTGAAGTGCAAACTGCTGAGATCAGATGCAGGACCACAGGAGTCAAAGTAAGATAGTGGTTCAATACCAACAGTATGCAGCATAAATAATAACACAAATAGGAACACACACACACACACACACACACACACACACACACACACAGAGCAGCAAAAATCTATCTTGCATTTCACCATGTTCTGCTTGAGGCATTATTTTAATGTACTGACATGCATCAGTTGAGGCTTAATAACAGCAGGAAACTTATGCTCATAAAGAATATAGTACAGCAGCTCCCATGCCTAAACTTTACAGAAAAAAACTTCAAGGTGTGTGTGTGTGTGTGTGTGTGTGTGTGTGTGTGTGTGTGTGTGCGTGCCTGCACTGTGAAACATATAGCTTCTGTGGGCATGAGGCTCAATTCCTCCGCCTCTTTTGTTTCATGCTTCAGCACTGATTGCTTCCACATTGCCAATGGACTTGCCATGCAACAAGAAATGAGAGGACTGGGCCTATTACATATTCCTTATTAGCTTTTTCCCATGCCCGCAATCCCTCTAAATGAACGAGCGAATATGGGGCCTCGATGGCTTATTTCACATTTTCTTTGGCACTTTCCTCTTTACATTCAATTAACCCTTTCCCCCAGACTTCCATCAGCACTGAGATTAGAGCGGTTCAGTCCCGTTAGGGTGGAGCGAATCATCATTGAAATTATTTATGAAAGCCATTTAGGCCAAAGTTAATTCAGTTTTTTTAAACAACTATGTAAAGACAATGTTGTGGTGTGCTCTTTTTTTAAAAGGATTTAAAGATGTGTGATCATCTTCTTTTTTTTTGCACTAGTGAGTGTCAGTGATGAATGTCTGAATACACAGCAGGGTTCAAATTCATGAATCGGCTCAGCGTTGACTGACCACAATTTCCCCAATGCACACCACACCCTTCTGACTCCAGCAAGAGATCTCCAACAGGCAGCAGGGCTCTGATGTTACACTGGGCCTATTTGTACGCACTTTGACCTTGGGACGAATGAGGCAAAGCAGTGGCTTTAGGGGGTGCACTTGTTATTTGTTGAGGGATCAGGATGGGTACAAGACTATCAGGTTTCAGCTTTATTATCGTGTGGCTTTAAGAAGTGGGAGATGGACACTTTGAAAGTTGATGTGTAATACTACGCAAGAAAAACAGCACTGCAGTACGTGTTGTGGTGAACCACAGTACGGGACTTCAGTTTGACCTTTCCTCCCCGTGTCTGTATCGGCGATTGATTGCGGCAGGACAGCCCAAAAAAAATGGAGCTGATGGGAGTGATTTAATAAGGAAGGAGAGTAATTGCATTATAAGCCTGTCCACTAGCCCGTTGTCCAGGGTCCATCCAATCTCCTGTTCCTTAAGCCCTGTAGGAGTGAAGGGGGCCTCTCTGAAAGTCAGGGCCCTGCATGGAGCTGCAGTCCTGAGCCTGAGGGAGCGCAGCAGATGTCCAGCCACAGTGGGTGACTGATCCGAACCTGCGCTTTACGTGTGGAGTGTGTGTGTGTGTGTGTGTGTGTGTGTGTGGGGGGGGGTGTGCTATGTATATCTTTAAATCTTTCAACAAGGGGAGGAAATGATCAGAACTAAAAGTGTGCAGCCAACATGGGTTGCAGCTGCAAGTAAGCCACTTGCAGGTTGTTTTCCTCAGCACCCAAGGCTGTGGAAGGGAGGAGGTCAAACATCTCCAGAGGTCACACCGTTCAACTCCAACATCTAAACTTGACTCAGCTGTGAACACATCTGTTGTCACACAAACGTGTTTTTTTGTTTTCAATGGAATGGGAGCGATGGTGGGAGGATGGAGAGCGGAGGTTTTGGAAGGGCAAGGTAACATTTGAGAGAAGTTGGGTGAACTTGTGTGCCCTCTATGTCTTCACTCACATGTGAGTGAGGGTCAGATAATCTGGAACTGGTCCAATCACAGAGGGATGGCTTCCATCCCCATGTCTGTGACCTTCAGACATCAAACATGACTTTATGCTCCGATGATTTGGCTGTTCTCTAATCTATTTGGCATCGGTCCTGGATCAGGGGTCAATTCAAAGCCACCCAAAAAAGTATTTATTGTTTCCATCACTTCTTCTTTTCCACGAGACACAATTCCTCTAGCTGACTTATGATCGGGGGAGAAGAGTTAGTTTTCGCGTGCATATTTCAGAAGCCTACACCTCATAACAATTATCACAGTTCTCCAGGCTCTGCAGAGGAATCGATAGCTTCGCTCCCATAAGTCACTCAATATGCATTATTCATCACTCCACTCGGCTGCCACTTCAGGTTCACGTTTAATTACACTCTGCCAAGTAGTTAACCACTGCAATCGCTATTAAGAGAATGCTTTTGTGTGTGTGTGTGTGTGTGTGTGTGTGTGTGTCTGTGTGTGTGTGTGTGTGTGTGTGTGTGTGTGAGTGTGTGTGTGTCAGTAATGGGTCTTACAATGCTGGACAGGAGTTTGCCATAAGTAAGGTGGGCTGGGATGTGGTCAGGCTTGGCCCTGAGGGACTCTCTGTACCAATGACCTGCTTGGTCCAGCTTGTTCAGCCTCATGTAGGCCTCTCCTGAAACAGAACACACGGCTAGAGTCAGAATGTGTGTTTTGGGGGATGGTTATGAATAAAACCAAGGAAACATAAATATGCATTTCCTGCAGAAAATGCAGTTTCAATGCCGACAGCAGAAATACACGTCAGTATTTCTATTTCAACACTCACTCTTTGCTTCTGTGCTAATTTATTACACACCATTCTCCCGGCCTCCAACACCACACAAGGTGGTGTCCTGTTCTTTCAATGACACTTGCAGGCCCAGCAATCATCCATCAAAGACAACAAAAGTTGTCTACAGACTCAAAAGCTTTCCTTTTGCATAGTTTATTTGTAGTTGAGACATTTTACCAGAGAAGGACTTCAGGGCTTTGGTTGTTGTCCTCACATGCAATGTGAATTATGGGATAATAATATTTACAGGTGAGCGCCTTGACTAGGTCCAATGAATTGTGACGCGGCAAAACATCTGAATATTATGTCATTTTTACTTTGTCATTATGGGCTTTTTCAGTGTACATTGATGGAAAAAGATCTACAACACAATAGAGTGTGCAACACGTTAATGGGGTTCTGAAGCCACAATATTAAATGTTCCCCCCAGCCTGCTGCATAGATAACAATTTAATACTAACACTGCTTCTCAAAAGAATCCTCCAATGTTTGGCGTTTTTCTAACTAATACATCAATGTAGCCTAGAAAAACTAACTTCTGAAAGAACAATTGTGTGCAACTCTATAAGATTCTGTTTGATCTGAAGACCTCTGACATCAGTTTAAACAAAGAAGCACCTGGACATCGCACTAATGCAAACACTGCCCTCCATCAACCCCTCCCTGCACCTGACAAAACACATATCCCATTCTCATTACGCTTGTCCGCGAAATATTTGCAGACATCTCCCTGCAATCTCAAGCGAGCCGTCAGGATGAGCTTACAATAATCTAATTAGTGTTACAATAACAAAGAGAGGGGATGTGATTTATTGCTTGGATTAGCTACGATCCTCTGCAAGAGGACACAACGTCTGCGCAGTGTTGCAATCAAACCAGTGGTCCAAGTCCTCTGAAGCTTCTTCTTTTGGCAGAGAGTTAATGTCAATCTGTTGAATTCAACTTAAAGCTCAGATGAAACAGAAGACCATGAAACACAATTGAAAAAAACATCAAATAAATCATTAAAACGCAAGCCAAGCTTGTCCCAAGGCGACATTGTTTTACTCGCATAAAACTCGCTGTTCTTCATAATTATACATATCAAATGGTTCTGTTACCTCATCAAAATAACAAATGTAAATTTCAAGGCAAATATCGTCCAAGGAGTGATTTTTTAAATACTCCGTTTTCAGTTCTGCATTACAAACAAAGAGTCGGAGTAACTTACCCATCATGTTGAAAAGGCTGTGCGGTGCAAACTGTCGGGGCATTTTCTGTACCGCTTCCTTATAAACAGACAGCGCCTCCTGAAGTAGAGGAAAAGAGTGCAGGTTTGGTTTTGCAGCAGCGTAATGAAGATATGGGACTCTTTACTTTGTGCAAAACAGACCACACTCTCAACACCGGTTGCATTCTAAATGGTTGAGCTTTGAGTCCTCACCTCCTGCTGGCCCTGTTCATGGAGCAGTTTTCCCAGGTTGTACAGGCAGCTGGTGACGGAGCTCTTGTGGGCGTGGGGGTCCTTCAAGTTCTCATCTGGAATGTCGGCACAAGTCAGAAAGGTGCGCTTGGCCTCCTGCAGGTTGCCCTGGTTCATCAGGATGATTCCTGTGTTCAAGTAGGCCGCTGTGAGGAGGAGAGGAAATTAATTAAACGGCACAACACGCCATTGCAATTCCAAACCACGGGATTAGAGCCTGCTGTCACTCACGTATGCCCCGATGGATCTTTGAATACACAGACGAACACGACAATGCAAACAACTCAATCCAAGTCATTTCTGATTCATTCACATATCCAGTTGAGGAAGATGGACATGCAAATAATACAGCAAAAAGAGGAGACGGCACAGAGGTCAAAACGCAGATAAAATTACCATAAGAAAAGAAATGAGGCTAAAAGGAGATGAAGCGAAGGGCGAAGTGAAGATAACTTATCAAGTTGAAAAAGCAGTCTGGAACCTGTCCCGTCCTCTCTCATAAAATGGTCCCTCATCTCACATGCAGGCACTCAAGTGTGAGATTGAATCTCATCATTTCACCGTCAAGCTGAAATAGCCTGAATATGGCCCTCCAAATGAGTGTGTGGAAAGAGAACCTCTTATTCAGCACTCAAAATTGGACCATGATGGTGATCCAGTAATGGCCCTTGGCTCACATCTGATTAATCAATGAGTGAGAAAATCGAACCGCTTCGATCACAACCATCGCCGCAAAATGAGACTTTTCTTTGGTTTTACTTACATGCCAGTGTTGGCCGACTCCCAATGGCCAGTTTGTAATAATGCAGTGCTTCAGAGAAACGCTCATTCTCCTGCAGCAGCAAGCCACTGAAATGCAAAAAAATGAGAGATATTTTAAAAAACAGCATTAATTGCGTAACTGAGGATTTGGCTCGGTATTTTAAATCTGTGAAGGTCTACGCAAAATTACAGCGATGTCAAAGTGTTGAGGGGTCTGAGAATTAAAACAACAAGAACGATAGCAGCCACTGTATCATTTACCAAAACAGAACCCCCAATATATCCGACCATTAATAACATTGAAATTGCACCTCAGTTTCAAAGAATGCCAAAAACACCCTCAATAGGTTTTCACTTTTCCCTTAAGTTACGTTACCAGATTCCTGACACCCGTAACTTGAGAGGGAATAGAGAAGTGGGGAGAAAGAACAGTGTCCGCATGAGAGCCGTGGCTCTGAGGTTTTATCTCCTTTAACACTCTGTGTTCCAGGGTTGATTTCCAAAATCGAAATCAGCAGCCAAAGGTACAAAGAGCCACCAGGGACACACAAAGGGATTTCCTATTCATCACACTATTGCATCACACGTAGCTCTGAGTCTCACTTGCTCCTTTCCTCATGTATTAGATCTATTTCCGCTGTTTTTAAGATCTCCCTGCCTGTCAACTCTCTCTTTCAGTATTCTATTTCCCTTTCCCCCGGCTGCCTTTCTTGTTCAGCCACTGCAATCTCGAGTGATGGATGGGAGGAATCAGAACCCGTTCGTGTCAAGACTTTGCAAACAGGAGGAGGAGGGGGGAGCCGGCGCCTTTAATACTCACAGGTTATACAGCATGTCGGCCATGTTCCTTCGGTGGTGCAGAGCGTTTCTGTATGCCTTCTCTGCCTCCGCCATCTCACCCTGGTTCTTTAGTACATTCCCCAAGTTTCCCCAGGCTACAGGAGACATGTGTCAGGGAAAGGTTACACAACGTTGGCATTCATTTTAAAAAGAGTGTTATTGCCGCAATTTGCTGAAAATGCATTTTCAATAACATTTTTATTTGTGAATTAAATAACAAAACAAAAGTTTCTAAAGCAGAGACGTCTTCATCAGAAAAAAATATGTACGGTTGAATTGTTCTATGAACACGATGTTTGTATGTACCTTTAGCAGGATTCACACTAATCCCAGACTTGTAGAGATTCTCCTCGTTGCTCCAGTCCCTGTTTCTTTGAACAGTTCGGAGTCCATTCAGCAGCACTAGTCCCGCACAGAGAATCAACATTAAGGCCTTGCAGCCTCGTGTCCTCAGTCTAACGTACAGGTTTCTTGCACCAGCAGCAACCAGTAAACAAAAGCCTATACTGGGGATGTATAGTACCCTCTCTGCAATAACAAAACCTACATAAAAGAACAGGTTTGTGGCTGGGATGAAAGGCAATGAGACAATCCCTAATGAAAATAGTACTAGGTTTTCTGTAGGGGGCAGGGACGTCCGTGGAGGGCAGTGGTGGAGTCCAGCTGACCCGTTTAGGGTGGTCTTCGCTGGCCCCGGGTCTGTGTTATGGTTTGTGTCAGGGGCATGGTAACCATTCCCATTGGTGATTGATTTCCCATTGGTGACATAGGCTTTCCCATTGGTCTCCTTGGATATGGAGGTGCGGCCACGGAGGCCAAACAAACTCAGGAGGACAAATCCACCATAAAAGGCAACAGTGTGAAGGTTCCTCCAGTCGGCCAATGACCTGACCAAGGGCACAGCATCCATGGACCAATCAAAACTGAGCTTGTCGGGGCACAGCAGCAGCCATGCGTTGGCAACCGGCAGGTGGAGGAACGTTAGTGTTCGAGTGAGAAAATGTGGGGAGTCAGCCGCAGGGTTGTCAGAGTTGGAGAAGTTGGGAGGCTTATTTCCCATCCAGTAGAGGCGAGCAGACAGCAGGATCACTCCCCAGGAAGCCAGCACACCAAGACTCAGCAAAACACTGATGTTCTTTTTCTGAAAGAGAGGAGAGAATAAAAAAAGTCATGCTAAAAGAAACCCCCTAAATCAACATTTTAGTCCAGAGGGGCTCAGTCAAAGTTGTGTCTGCATTCCAGAGCACCTGAATTTGTTTTCATTCCGGAGGGTTATTTCAATAACTGTCACGATCTTGTTCAGAGCTGAATCAGAGCATCAATGGTCGTATAAAAAAGGTACTGGGGGTCACCGTAGACAACAAGTTAATAAGAAGGATGTTCCAGTCATGTGGTATGAGCTGTCAGGATATGATGTATAAAGCCACCTTTGAAATAAAGAAAAAGCTTGTAAAAGTATTACCCCACTATCCCCTATAGAAAGTGAAACCGTGGAAAGCAATCTCTGGAATGTTTTTGATAGCTTCCTAAGGCATAAACCACACGCATCTACAATCATACCTTTGAAACACTAGCACACTTCTTAAAATCAAAATGCATCATAGCCAGAAACAACACAGCTCGTTTTTACATGAAAATAGTGAAATACAACGTTCATACTGGTGAAAGACACATTGGGATTTGGACAGCTGGGCGCTGTAATGGGTGTCTCTTTTGGTCAGCAACAATGTGACTGTTTACATTAAGAAATAATCATTTTTTAATGGAATATGTCATACTCAAAATAACATTTTATTGAGAATAAGAAGTGAAGAGCCACATCGAATAGAGAAAGAAATCAACGTACAGATAGTACAGGTAGTAAAGATTATTACTACAACTTTCCAAATATTAAAAAAAATATAGTATTTATTTGCCTCTTTTCGGACCTGGTTGAGGTCGACTTTGAAATTCATTTAAAGCACGAGAGGATTTGTCTCTAAGTCCTTCCTTGTTGCCTGTCAGGGTTGCGGTGAGTGTGACTGGTAGTTGGCTTAAGACTTATTGTGTTATGTAGATGTTGTTTACATAAGAGCATTAATTCTGCAGCACGATCACTACTCGGTAGTCTGTCACGCAACACCTTTAAACCAAGTGGCACACACAGCCGCTTGTCACTGTGGCCTAAACTGAATGCTGTGGAACTCCTGACGGTTGTATTGATACATACTTGATACAGACATTTGGTTAGTGACACTTCAGGAAAATCTTTGATGCATTAATTAAATTCAAAAGCCAGAGACGGGAACAGTGTGATGTGACATTACGGGGCCAAACTTATAATTAAATTCCAGTTGCTTCACAATGGAGGCCAGTAGAGAAGTCTGGAAGTCTGCACTTTGAGATACAGTTGCTATGACAAGACAAGGTTGTGCAATCACATCCTTGACCTTAGATCAGTGGCTTGCTAAATGACATTCATTGTTGACGGGAGGGAGGGAAATGCCTTTCATTAAGATTAAACTGAAATGTCATACAGGCTTATTAACAGAGACAGGCTGCCGCAGTCCTGACTAACGCCGTGCTTGTTATTCATGTTCCTAACAGAGTTTATCTAATGGACTAAAAACGACATAACCTCTTGAGTGATGAGCATAGAAGATGCTGCTCACTTCCTAGTTTCTGAGCCCATTTAATTGTTCAGAGTAATATGAACTGTATTTGAACCTATCCAGAGGGGAATTAGATGTGTGTGTGTGTGTGTGTGTGTGCACATACACGTGTGCATACTTTCATAATTTAATTGCTGTTCTGTTTGGTTTTAAAATGGCACGACAGGAGGATAGTTTACATGCAAGTAGTCTGTAGTTGTATTGGCTTTAATGTCCTCCAATGTCTTCTATAACTCAAAGTGTTTATCCAGTGTAGCCCGACTTTTCTTTTTATCTCCTAATTAAGTTTGCTCTACTACAGTAATAATTTACACTCTCTGTATAATCCTGCAATGCATGAATTGCACAATAGGCAGATAATAGCTACACAAAGAACAAAGAACAAGCGTTCATTTGTCTCATTAATATACTTTGGAGACTCTTTTACAATGAGCATGCTTGAGTCAGGTCGTGCCCGCTTTCAGGAACGCTGATGGAAAACAGCAAGTGAACCATAACAAACTTATGTTAGGATTAGAATAAGAGGTTTAGCCTTCACTCCCATGACCTACTGGCTCCAGTTGATTTCTGCATATCTGAAATGGAAAAGGCATGTTTCCTCATGAGGTTAGCTGAGGGACGAAGTGAAGACACAGCTAGTGACAGAAAGCCACTTGTCGATAGCAAGATGGAAAAGGGCCAGTTCAAGGAGTTCAACATTTCGGATGAGCAGTGGGGAAGTGAGAGCGAAAAAAAAGAAAGAAAATTGGATATTGATTTGCATGCTGAAAGGCAGCACACAAAGGATAAGAGAGAGTGCCATTTACACAAAAAAGGGCGTGTGCTTATTGATGGATAGCCCACATTGCCTATTAAGGGAGGGAACTGTCTGAGAAATCCAATTCTGCTTGGCATCAGAAGATAAGCCAATTGCAGCAAGAGAGTCATTGGTGGTACTTAGGTGAATGAGCTTCTTTTTACCCCTCACTGCCTTGTCTATTTCTAAATTGTTCCTTAACTGACTCCCCGGTCGATCACACAACACACACCTGCAAGCATGCGAGAAAGGAGGCTGCATCTGCTTTTGAATGATGTATGACTGAATTAATTCACAAACTCAGCAACAAATAACTGGAACTTTTCTAGCCAACTAAACACACCAATCCCTTGCCGGTTGTATTTTCCTGTATTGCTTTAAGTCTGGTATGACTCTCTCTCCAAGTCTTCTGTGGAAAATATATCTTCAATAACCCAACTGAATAATTCCCCACTAAACTACACCCTGGTCAGAGGATTGTTGGCAGGGCACTATCTTGACTAATACAGCTCTTGAAATGAGCTGGCTTTGTGATTTAGTGGTAATTTAAAACTATGATTAATGGCTACATGAATCATTAAATGGGCACCTTCAGCTCGAGGTATCTATGAATCTGATGTGGGAATCAAGTTTGAAAACTAGCTACACTCTAGATATTTCTTGGACCTCTCTCCTGGTGCACCCTCTGACTCCTGGCAGGAGAAGCACAGGTGTAACTAATCACATTAACGATGGCCCTGCTACATTCAAGCTCTCCGGAGCTAATTAAGGTTATGAGTCACACCTGTGTTTGACAAGCCAGACTTCCACAACAAGAGAGGGCTATTCTGCTTCTACATGTCCTCACAAATAAAAAACAAAATTCTGACAAGTGCCATTGTGTTTTTCTATACATTTTCTATAAAAAATGTTAAAATGTCCTTTTTAATAAAGTCACGATAGCATATGATCAGGATAATTTATTGGCTTCAACAAGAACACTTTAAACAAGTAAAATTCAGGGATTATTTTTACAATTATTCTTTATTTTACTTTCTGTATTTACTTTCAGGTTTTTGCTGTTTTCAGCTTTACTGTAACTTAAATCCCTGGGAACATGTTTTAGCTATTAATTTGCCTTGATGTGATCTGTGTGTATCCATAGAGGACGGTTGGCATAATCCTTAGCCAACTGTCAAATGCAACATCCCGCTGGCGCCAGGCCTTTGAACCTTCCACATATCTCTTACACTTTGGATCCTCATTTGGAAATTCAGTGTCAATTTCTGTGTTTTTTCCTCTACTACTTTTTTATTCCACTTTTTTTCCTGAATTAACCCCTCTCTCGTTCTCTCCACCTCTCTCTTTCCGCACATAAACATACAGTATTAGGCTCCCAATCCTTCATCTTTTAACGGTGCCATTCATTATTAGCTCTCGTTTTATTAATCCCAGAAGTTTGCGGTCTGCCTGTTGACACTGTAGCGTGCAGAGTGAAGAAACAGCGGGATACGGTTGAGTTCATACATGCACTGTTTAAAACTGCTGTGGACTGATGCAAGACAGCAGGGGATCAATCTTCCGGACTTTTCTTGTTAAAGTCATGTCCAATTCAAACCGCTGATAACTCTTACAAGCACATTGGGCTGATCAGGAATGGGATTTCTACCACTTGTTTAAGAAACTTTAATACAAATATTGTTATGCACCCAAATCTATTTTGAAAATGTTAGCTTTCTTGCATCTCACAAAATGCTAAACACAAAATATCATGCCAACCATAAAGTTTAATTGCCAACTACTTATCAATATTAAAAAGGTGTATCTTTTCTTGCGTTCAAGTTGAGTTGGGAGTCACATCCCCTGACTTTCTCAGCAACATGTGCATGGAAAGGCTTTCAAGTTGTGGACACGCTGTGTTTGCACAGCACACATCCAGCCGGGCTCATATTTGATGCATTACCAGTGTCATGTTAAATTGGGATGAAAGGTACAATGAGGCATGCACCCAGTTCTTTTTCCAACTCTCATATGTGTACTGGATTCTGCTGATTGGGCGCAACTCACCCAAGTCATCAGACAGCAGCATTGGCTGGCATTGAGAGGGTTGACTTTGATAGAGTGACCTAATTACCCCATTAGTTCTCTCCATGAAAGCCCCACTGCTGCTGGCAAAGGGAACTGTAATGAGACGGGTCGCAGGTTGAAGCCTTGCGTGCTGTCCACCAAGACAGCTGATGAAAGCATAGGGCGCCGGTGGTGTTAACTTGACATTTAGAGAGCTTCCTGTTTGAGTAATATAGGGACATCACTGTGAAAGGGGGTTCACGACGACATGGGGATCCTTGATGATCTTGATCGAATGACATACAGCTTTGTTGGTTTTCTTGTAATTACTAATTTGTGCTATTGCTATAATTATCTTTAAATAGCTTAGCCAGGTTAACAAATACAATGGGTCTCATGCAAGAAACACTTGCACAAACAGATTAGTTTCATTTACACTTCAAAGTCTTGTGTCCCGATCCACCAATGGCTTGATTACATATCCGATTACTGTCTTGGTTTCAGTGTTGGCCCCGCTCCAGCCCAGAGGGTAGTCACCTGAAGCTGTTTAGCGCCTGAAGAACAATAACTTCATTAATTTAGTTACAACAATTAACCCTTAGCAATAACAGATAGCGAGCTAACAACTATCTATTGACTACCTTGTGGATAAAAACAGACATATGCCATATGACAAGTTGAATCAAGCAATTAAAAACATGTTTGTGCAGTTATAATAGTTTGGGTAAGGTATGTTTAGGATAAGAAATAAGACAATGCTCTTGCCAGAAAATCTGACTATGCCCTACTTTTGGCATTCCAGTGATATGGCATATCATATCACAAATGCAGGCTAAATAAAGAGCATACAGCAGAACGTGCAACAGAAGTTGTCATCAACATCCCTCTAACCGTCAGCTGGATATACTGAACTGGATTTGCGAGCCTGCAGCGCTCAGAGGCAAACAGGGAGGAGGAGTCAGCAACACTTTAAGAACAATATAAAATCCCTTTAATGTTCATGTGCCTTCAAGTAAAATAAAAATCTAAAAAGTGTGGAGTATGGAGGATTATTTAAAGAACTATATTTCACACCTTTTGATTTAGTGGAAAGTGGGACCTTCCCTAATACCAACAAAAGCAAACAATTTCCCTGGACCTGTCTAAAGCCTGGAGCCTCATTAATCAACCTGTTTGTTTTAGTCATTAACTAAACAAGAACAATATCCTTATGATCCTGGCACGTAAGACTCATTCTGCCCTCTCAATAGACTGCAGTGCTAACGCCACACCTTTCTTTGTCTCCATCTTCCACTTTCTAACGCTCCCTCTCTTCTACCTCGTCTCATTTCAAATCTCATCTCAGTCCGATTATGGAGTTAATAGGATGAGAAATGGAGTGCTGGCCAAAGCAAAGTACATCTGTCTCCTGCTTTCTCCACGGCAGCTGATTTGCATTTCCTTATTGTTTGTGGCTGCTGCTGTGAGGCAGCGGTCAGATAACGCGGCGTGGAGCTTTTTCCAATCGTTTGCTTCCATGTGGAACAAATGAGATTTTTTGAATTGTTTTAATGTAAATACAAAACGCTGCATTGTTCTCCACTGAGAATATGTCCAACCTCTCCATCTACCGTCAAATTCAATGGCTACTGACAGTGTGCCTCAGTGGCAGTGTGTGATACCGCACACGCCAGCCACGGTCGTCCATTCCCAAAGTGCTGTTAGGGCACAGTAGGTGAGAAAGACCGAGACCAGATAAAGGAAAGGAAGTGAGGGCATAGTTTCCCTCTCCTTTGCTTATTCTCTCTCTCTCTGTATCCCTCTCCCTTTTGTGTTCCCATGCGTCCTGAGACGTCTGGCTCATAATCGAGGAAACACTTGCCCCCGTGGCGGGCCCAGCACATAACGAGCTCCCTGCCAAGATAGCTGTGACCCGGGCAGCAGAGGAGGGCATTGCCAGAGTGATAAACCATCCAGATGTGCTGGAGGCGGCGATGGGGCGCTGGGGGATTGGCACCAGGACCTGACAGGCTGGCACAGGGATGCCTGGCCTGGGCTATTGTGTCTGGACAAAGAGGCGGAGGCTGCTGATGATATCCCTGCTCTCCCATGGGATGAATACACAGGAGAAAATGGGATTATTTCATAAGGGCTTCTGACACGCACTGAGGGTGATGAAATCGTTCAGACCGTAATGCAAAAAGACGGGGAAAAAAACAGGTTGAGCTCTGGCTCAACTCTCTTTGTTTACACACAGACAGACACAACAAATGTGAATGCCTGATGGTATAATACCATACCGACAAATACTGCATTTTAGGAGGGATTGACGTTTCTCAGTCAATTTAATTTTAGACTTTTAGTTTTTTCAATATTTCTTTTGTTTTTTACGATTTGAATTTGAGATGGTGTGACCAGACACAATGTGATTTAGCAGCTTTAATAAATAACTGGGTGCAATGTGGAAGACATGGTCTTGAAGCTGTGAAAGCACACACACACACACACACACACACACACACACACACACACACACACACACACACACAGAGCACCGAGAAGAGAAGACATTACAATTCCCTCTTTCTGGCCTCTCTGGGCCGCTCATCGCAGGCCCACTAATAACAATCGTGGGTTATCATTCTGCCAGAACCCGCTACGGTAAAGCCTGACACACTTGAAGGTAGAACATGTTTTCATTTGGAGGCTGGCTGTGTCAATAAGATTGTCACGCTCGAGTTGGTTCTGTGCTGCAGTTTGCATACACCAGAAAGTTCCATAGGACGTTTGTGATGAGCTCTTGAAGGTTACATCACAGTGCTATAAAAAAAAAAAGAAAGAAGAATCATCAACTATAAAAAGACTCCGATGCACACTCACTCCATTGAGAGCCAGACTGTCCTTGCTCAGTAAACCCAAGGGGACTTTTTATTGCGCTAGTTATGCATTTTACAAGGGCCATCATGTTGGCTAAGGAGCAGTTTCTCTAATCAAATGGAGAGCGCTTATGAGAAGAGCTTTTCCAGTCAAACACTGATCCCCATAATCGGATGAGTCACTGCGTCAAGGTCCTCCACAAATAACTTGAGTTTGAAGGGGAAAATGGAGTCTTGCAGAAGAAGAATAGTGCGTGTGTGTGCGTGTACATTGTTTTTACAGCTTACTCGACAAGTGGGGGGGAAAAAAATCATTTACCAGAGTAGGATGTGTTATTGTTTTTCTGCCCATACCTCTCGTCACCTGATACCGAACACAAAACAATTGCCCCTGAAAATAGCTTTTCCTGTGCTCTTTTTGTCCCCCTTGAAACAAACACACATACTAAGGCTGAGATCCTAATCTCAATCCACTTGCATTAATGTGCATCTATTTACTGAAGTTGGTGGCAGCGTTGCGAGGAATTGGAAAACTTCCCTCTGCGCATATCGTCTCTTCCTGTTTAGCAGATGACAAATGAGAATAGTTTACTTTTCATTCACCAACTGTGCGGCTCTGCAACGGCAAACAGCTTTCCCTAATTGCACTCCTAATGAAAAGCAAACAGCGTGCACACACACACACAAAACATAATCCACCATACAGTAACCACAGCAGCTGGCTGGATGAGTAATGAGGGAATGAGGAGGAAACTGGTGGAGACGCCAGGAGCCGGGGAGCACGCCGGCCCCTGTGGAATGCGTAGCATGCATTCATTTACCTTTCCCAGCAGGAGGAGAAGCGCCTGGCGCAACCGGAGTCTCTGAAACACGAAGAGGTCGTACACGACCGACACGGCCAGCACCGTCACCCCTTGCTCCTTCCACAGCATACTGGCTGCTGCACACCACAGGCTGCCCAGCATCCAGGCCCAGCACCGGCCGACTGAGCTGCCGCCACATGGCTCTGTCGGAAGAGTCCCACGCGGGTCCCCGCGGAGTCCACAGTGTCTCGCGTAGCAGAGGAGCGACAGCAAAAAGAACAGCGCGGCGCCGACGTCCGCCCTGCCGACCACGCCGGCGACCGCTTCAGTGTGAACCGGATGGGAGGCAAAGAGTAGGCCGGCCAGCAGGCTCCACGGTCCGCCGCCGAGAAGCGGGCGACTGAAGGCCGTGAAGAGGGCGCTGACCAGCCCGTGCAGCACCACGTTCAGCAGGTGGTAGCCCCAGGGCCGCTGGCCATGCAGGGTGTAGTTGAGGCGGAAGGAGAGGGTGCAGAGGGGACGGTAGGACTTGTGGCTGCCGCTGTGAGTGAGCAGGGTGCCCCAGAAGTCGTCAAACAGGATGTTGCTCCACGGAGTCTCGGGGAGAAGGTCCTGGTTGGTCTTAATGGCTCGGCTAAAAAAGGAGCAGAAAAACAGAATAGTTTATGAAATAACATCTTCAAAAAGATACATAATGAATGGCTACATTTTATTTGTCTATTTTTTTTAATCACTTTTAGAACCGTAAAGCTGTGCGCCAAAAAAACTAGGAAAATTACTAAAAGTAAATCTGTTGGGAATAGCATAGTTGGGTTTTATGTCACCACCTGTGAAGTAGTCATGTGATTGATTGTTAATAATCAATCACATGACTATAAATATACATATTCTAAACTAAGCATTTTAACATGTAGTGTAAGTACGAACAAGTCATTTATTTTCCAAAGACTTTTTGTTGGACACAGTATGTACAGCATGGCCTCATATGGAATAATGTGTTTTCCACATTGCTGATGATAGTCATGAGTGAAATGTAATAGACAAATGCAATGAGGACGCCAAATGTAATAAACAGGCCACAGAGTGTGTGATTAAATACACAGACGCTTGCATCATTGCTCTCTCTCACACTCACAGCATGTACATATGTCACAGGTGCATTGCGCGCTCGTGTACACGCACACACACACACACACACACACACACACTCATGTGGTTTCACACCCCCAAGGCTGCTGTGGATTCTCATAATTAGGGGATCATTACTGGGGACACAAACGGCAACAAATGAGGTTCCCACATGGAGAGTGATAGATGGCAGCTACAACAACTCAATCCCCCACAAGATACAGTATTATATATACAATAAATAAAAGATACAGCTGGCATCAATATTAAACACTGTGAACTTTAAAAATAATTGAATTTGTCATTTCATCCGCTTAATGTAAAGAGTCTTTCCATGTTCTGTCAGTGAATTGTCTACTGACTTCGAGACACATTATTTTGTTTGTTTCTAGCAGGAATCAGATCACGACATCTAATTTATATATTTTTCAATATCTTCATACGTTTTTACCGGCGCTCCACTGCAGAGGGAAGTTTGGTTGAAAAATCAAAACACACAAGCAACCACAACAGGAAAAGGGATTCAGAAAATGTTGTGATTAAAAAAATATATATATTTAAAAATAAAAAAAATAACATTGTAAATTCTACTTTTCTGAAGCTAGGCAGAATGCCAGAAGACAATAGAAAGGCTACCTGACAGAACCAAGACAGTGGACTTTTGTATGATTAATACAATTCATAGTTTTCACAATCAGATTGATAAATAAGATGATAGAAACTTGATGCAAAAATGTTAAAGGGTGTCAAAGAAAACAACAAAGAAAAACTTTGAAATCACCTTAAAACTGATTCATTATAAAAGAAACTAATAATACAAAAACAACCACTACACATATTTGATTTTTACACCAGGCACAAATGTATTTGCGTGCTGCAACCAGAAAACGTATGGTTATGTGAGAATGAATGTCACAACATTTGTGTTTCGATCACACTGGCCTAAAGGCAATCTTCTTTTCTCAGGGCTTGATCAGCGTTGTTTCTGTTCCCGTGCACCAGAGAGGGAAGAGAGAGCGACGGGGGGCCGGCCGAGGACTTCCTTTGTCTAGAGATTGTAACTTAGTGCTGAGTGCATAAAGAAGAGGGAGGGAGGGAGAGATGGAACTGCCAGCCTGTACCCAGCATGAGAGCAGCAAAAGGTAAAAAAGGGAAGGACTGGCAAAACAAAAACCCGATGAATCTGGTGTTGAAGTGAGAATTGCTCAATGTGTTAATCCTAATTTCCTTTAACAGCCTTGTCATCACATGAGCTGTAGTAAATTCCCTCATTTCCCAGGATTGTTCTGTGAAAGTGTGCTTCTCAGGCTCTGAGTTGCAACAAGCCAAAGGGGAACTCTCCCTTGTCGGATATTTCTAAAGACCCAGTGCATTACATCATCCAGTTTAACCTTTTTTTTTTTTTCTTCTGTAATTCCACAGTGAGCCATTATTCATAAAACGTTTTACAGTGCGGAGTATGATATGACGACGGCAGGACCCGAGATATAAGAGCAATAAACATGTATGGAAATGTAAAGATGATCAACATTGAACATTTTATTAATGCTGTATTTACAATAATGTCCAGAGAGACTACAGCAATCTCACATTACAACACCGACTCAGCCTTAAAATGCAAATAAAAACATTTAGATTCCTTGAAGGCCATGTTTTTTCCACTTTCCAGTTTGCCCTCAGGCACATTATCAAACACAAACATGGCTAGATTCACCCTCACCCTGCTCCCTCGCGTCCCCTGGTAGGCCTCGGATCTCAATACTCTCTGGTGATAAATAATTTAAATATTCAAATCAGCGCCAACCACTCATCTCCCTCCCTGTTCCTGCCCGGCACTGGAGGATGAAAAAAAAAGCATTGGCCATGAGGGGAATGGATTGAAAGTACTGGTTGTGTGTGCGTGTGTGTGTGTGTGTGTTTCATTGTGGCTATAAGTGCTAAAGAAATAGATGGCGACATGCAAGGAGTCTGTCTTTGTGTGTGTGTGTGTGACAGTAGAGCCTGTGCTGACGGCTTCATTGAGGCCTGTCGCTGCAGCGGTGCAGATAGAGTGGTCTCCCGTAGTGATTGCTCTTACAGAGGGGGGTCTTTTGTATTCAGCCACCGTATGTGGGGCAGGCGGGCGGGCTGCAGGGCACTCTATTCACAATCCTCTAAGTACAGGACGGGTTTGGTCTTTTAGATTTTCTCCTTTATTTTTTTTTGGAGGGGGGGGGTTGAAATCGGGAGGGATTTTCATCAGGGCCTGAAAAGACACATTTTTTGAAGAGCCATCTGTAAGAGGGTGAGGTGTTCTTTCACCTGTCCGCTGCTTTTAGCGACACGAAAACTGGCTGTCTTTCAGTGTTTGGGTATGTTTCTTTTCAATATGCAAATGAGGCACTCCACCAGCTCCCCAACAGTGATCTCACCACCAGTGATTTGCTTCTTCAAGTGGTGTTGCTGCCTGGAGGCACACACTGGGCCTCTTGTTGGAACCTACGGCCCCTAAATTTACATTGAACGTTCAAAATATAAAAAGGGACCTACTGACATTTTCTCCAACCTGATTGGATGAAGTAAAATTCATTATTAGAATACATCAGTCCCAAAGGAGATGTGGACAAAGAGAGGAAGAGGGGTTTTTTTTCTCCAAGATCACTCCTTGATTTACGGTGGAATGGAAATGATTGTGTCTCCCAGAAATACAGCTAAGGTGGAGCAGAATCTACAGGCAGATATTGTTCCATGTCTTTGTGCCGCTGCTATAAAAAGATCTGTCGGGATGATCTTTTAATTAAATATTTACAGTTTCTATGCTTAGCACAAGGGAATAATATGCCCTCCTTGGTGTAAAATAATGAAAATAGATGAAAATGTTCAACCTGTCACCAACACGGTGTCTTTAGAGTTGCCTCACTGAAAATCTTCTTAATATTTAAAGGTACGCAGTGGAGTTTTCCTGCACACAAAGTAATGTTTACATTAAGTATTTCTCACCAAAATGTTTCATTGGGATCGAACACATGAGCTATTCTTAATACATCTTACTCCTTACTCAATTTCATTCGATATTTTAAACATTTGTTGTTTGGCATCAGCAAAAAAGTTAGAAAACAGGAATGTGCATTGCATCGCCTACGTTTTCCTAAAAAGCTACTTTGACCTTTTTTGGTTTTAAATTTGATCAATTAAACAAGAGTACATTCACAGAGCTATGCGAGTATACAGTACGTCCTTACACAACTATTCAGGCATATAGTAATGGATGCTATTCTAAACAACTTTACCCAAACGACATCAATATTTATTATGGAAATCCAATTAGACCGCATTATATCAAAAATATTTGTTTTTGTAACTGCATCAAGTTCAGTTTACAGTTTTCCGATAAGTTTATGCACAAACACACACGGCTCTACACCAAAGTACATCACTCTCTGCGGTCAGCCTCCATAAACCCACCTTTTAGTTTACATTGTTTTGTGCGCTAATAGAGCCGCAATATTAACTGCAATACAAAAGAAAACACTGCACTTGAGTCTGTTTTAAATATGCGGGCTCTGCTCCAGCCTGTCTGTCTGTCTGCTGCACCTGCTCGGCTCTAATAAACATCTGCAGTATAAACTGCCTCCGCTTAACGTAATCAGGACCGGCTGAATTACAACCTCTAGTAGCAGAGTGCATCCTCCGGCTCCCTGACAGCAGTAATGAGATGGATTAGCCAATCATCCTAAAAACAGCGCTTGCTAATGGATACTGAGCTGTCCATTATTTCAGGATATCGTCACCTCTTTGTTGTTTTTTCCCATGTTAGCATTATGTCTTTCTTTCTAGCCAACCCCCATCCATTATTTCATCTTCATTTCTAGTATTTATGAAGTTAATATCATAACTCATCTGAACAGGTCTGCTGTGGGACCGAGTTCTTCTCAGTGCCCCTTGTCGGTCCAAGATTTCATACGTTTACATCTCTTTACTGACCAAGAGTGCTAATTAAGTATAAGACAGTCCTATTCACACAATGCTAATCTCGGGCTGGCTGAAGGAAACACTTCACCGCACAGGAACACCGAGGATTAAAGACCCTTTGAGAATAGTAGTCCTCCGTGCTGAAGGGACCGCACATCCCCATCGCAGCAGAACAGAGGACAACGTGTTGAGGTGGAGCCACTAAAGAGCAGAGCCGACCATTTTATAAACAAGTGAAATCTAACGGGATCACCGGGAATTTACATCCCATTTTGCTCTTAAATGGTAAAGAGTCACAGAAGGCTTCTCAGAAACAGTTAAAGGGCCATCCAACTTAAATGCAACTTGATTCCAGTGGGAAACCTTTTGCTCCATATCATCACTCTCTGGTTTCAGCTTCTCTAACATGAGGAGTTGCTGGTTTTCTGCATTTGATATTATTGTAAACTGTTTTATTTTATTTGTGTGGACTGTTGGTCAGTCAAAAGAAGGCAACTGATGACTTTAGAAAACGGTGTTTTCTCATATTTTCTGAACCCCAAAAGATAATACAGATAGATTTAAGTTATTTAAAACTAGTAGATTCTTTGTTCTACCTAGTTCATCCCTGTGAATCTGTAAAAGAAAAGCATATATTATGCTTCCAATGACTCGTCCTGATTAAGCCAAGAATAAATGGTTGATCATTTACTGAAAGTTTTTCTGAGTTCTCAAAACCATTTGCATTGGAAGAGGAGTCTCTCATCGCATCCATTACCAATTATTGATTACCATATCGTCACTTTGATTCTGTCTTACCAGCACAAGCAGAGAGATAAGGGGCAGTGTATTAAAGAGGGATGGAGAGAGAGTATGTGTGTGTGTGTGTGTGTGTGTGGGTGTCAGGGTCCAGATCCCCTCTGTGCTAATCCAATTCTAACAGGATTTAAAAGTGATTGTAGAGTTTTTGAGACATGCACGGGGGTCAGGGTTCAACGAGTAATCTGATTTTAAAGGTTGTGTGTATGTGCGTTCAAAGTGCTCACACACCGCGCTTTGATTGACACGATATGTAATCTATACGAAGCAGTGTTCTAAATCCATGGGGAGTTGGAAGGACAACACTGGTCATGGCTTTGTTCCCGTTGAGCGCCACAGCTGGTTGAGGATAAAAATCCCATAAATTTCCGCTCAATGGTCACTGCAGCGGGGAGCGTATTGTACTGCACCGCATGAGGCGAGCCAACGCGTGGAGATCCATCCTGGAAGTATCTACCCATCCATCACAGTGCAAGGTGGGGCGATCATGCGTAAAGCCGTTAGGCTCGCCCGGCGGGCTCCGAGTGATTCATTCATTGGCTGATAATCAGCTTCTATAATGCTGCCAGCACGTGGCCACAGCATGATGGCAAAGGGCGATGAAGACGAAAGAGTAAGATGAGCTCTCTTGATTTCATGTCCTCGTCAATATTCCTCCGACCGAAAATAAAGATACCGTTCCCGTTTACATTTTCTTCTCCCTCACTAAATGGTTATGCTGCAGAGACGGACAATACACACAGATTTTAATAAAATATTTCCTTTTTTTGTTTATCAACTCTTTGTTTCTGATTAGTTTGTTTATCTGTAGGCTGAAAGGGTCAGGAAGTGAGCATTGAGGGTGTGTTCAAACATCATACGTCAGCGACGCCACTGGCAAAACAATATCCCCACCAGAAGTGGCACCGCAGCTTTCCCACGCCAAGCTGGCACGAATATGGGAGAAGAGGAAAAATGCATAAATATCCAGATAGCTTTCATAAAAGTCTGTCATACTGCCAGTGGCCTAGTTGTGAAAGATTTATGCTCAACCCTGCAGCGTTTTTCTTTCTTTTACTGGTGCCTAAGACTAAATTTGACAGATTTTATGCCCTTCTCAGATGCAATTGTTTTATTTTATTTCCATCTTTTTAAATGTGTGAATGTGATCAACTGCTGCTGGATAGTGTTCAACATAGCTTGGCACTGATGGCATGAAAAAACTAATCTGGCGAGATGTTCTGAGACACAGAGGATGCCACTCACTTTGTATTCCAGGCAGTAACCTACATTTGATCATATCCTGCTCAGTTCACTGGATCTATCTTTTCATTGATTAAAAATAACCCATCCTGCAGATCCCAGCATTTCTCCCAAGGGTGCAGAATAACCAGCCAGACGTTTCTTGGAATGAGAGAGAGGCCAGTTAACTTGCTTATTTGAACTCTCCATGCAAAAAGTACAATGAAAGCACAGCCAACTACATAAAGCAGTCTATTTTAGATGTTGTATTTCCTTCTTTATGAAACGGCAACGGTTCATCTTTGCAGTTATTTGTTGTTGTTCACAGACTCAAGGTAAAATACAATGTTTCTACTTGATGACAGATTAAGGATAAGTTTCACTCAAAATAAGTAAAATAAGTATTCATGAATTTGAATAAGCAAAAGAAAACCCTTGTGGTTACTCCTCATCACTGAAGCCCAGCTGTTCTAGCGTCACCATCAAGCTGAGCCTAACAGTCGACTCATAGCTGATTAAGATAAAGTCTCCTCTACATCCTCAGTCGGTCCGAGCAGCCAATCAGGAGAAACAGATTTCTTCCGGGGGCTCCCGGCTTCAAAGAGGCTGAAACAGTCTGAGCTAAGCGTCAGGAAGTTGGCTGTCTCTCTTGTGTCAAGCCAAGGACTTGCTTTCATGTCCCCTCTGCAGCCGGTTTCCTGATTAGGAGAACAGCTAACTCCTTATAGGCCAGGGTCAACTCACTGTGCTTAACGTGAATACAATAGATAGACCATTACTTGAACAATTATTATTGAGAAATACATCATGTTAATGCCCCTTTTTTACGTTTCATAGGTGATTATCAAACATTGTCTCACCCACAAGCTCTATTTTCAGTATATTTGTATGAAAGGCATCAGGTTGGAGTCAGTTGGAAGACCAATTGGTGAATGGAGAGTGGTGACGCACAGTGCTGGATTTGTAACTATTGTTGAACAGCTATGAACTTCTCTTTCTCACTACATTACATTACATTACATTACATTACATGTCATTTAGCTGACACTTTTATCCAAAGCGACTTACAATAAGTGCATTAAACCATGAGTCCAAACTCAGAACAACAAGAATCAAGCAAGTACAATTTCTTCAATAACGTTAAACTACAGAGTACTATCCGTAAGTGCCATTTAAGTGCTACTAAAGTGCTAAACAACAAAGTACAAAGTAAACAACAAACACTACTGCTTCAAATAGATCGATATTGTAGAACTAGAAATTAGGCAGGGTTCAACTTCTGTGAGTACAAAAAATTGTAAACGATTGGCAGAATGGCGTTTTTTCCAGTTTTAAAAATCTGAAGCAGAAACCCGAGGACAGTGCCGCCATTTTGCATTTTCGTCATTTCAGGTTGAAATTTCTAGTGATTAAAAGTTATGAACCCAATCATCGAGAGTGCAACTCCTTCATCTTACTATCAGCAGATTGATTGCAGAGTCTTTATTTCCATCTAAGTGATTGATTGATTGCTTCCCCATTACCTGGTTGCACAAAACAGAGGTGATCTAACAACAATGCCACCACTGCCACCTCAGCTAAAAAGGAGGCAGAGCCCAACGCAGAGTCCCCTGAGTGATGGTGTCAATAAAAGGCATGATGAATCCTCTGCCCGCAGCAGGGGGAAGGCTATGGGAAATCAATCGCTAATAAAACTAATGCTCTCTCCCGAGGGCATAAATACATCAGATGCAGTGAAAGGAAAGACTGGTTTGGGAATCGTGGGGTCAAAACTCGGGCCTCCAAAAAGCTGTGTAATTAGTTGAGTCTTTACATGACGAACATGAAAACTTCTGATGTACAACTGCCGACGCACAAGAAGTCTTCGTAACAGTTTGTCCATTCAGAACAGCAGCTTGTTGAAGCAAGCGTCCAAGCAGACCTGCCACTGGAGTATGTGTACCATTAAAAAGAAAAAAAAGAAGCAATGCGTATGAATGTAATTGAATTGAAAAAAACAGGTTTCGGGAGCGTAAAATTACAGCAAATTACAGTTTCACACCTTCATGGAAACCCAAAAGACCACCAGGAAGGTCTTTGGAAAAACTTTCAAATACCTTGGGGAGCAGCTACTTCAAAAAAAACGCCTCACCCAATAAATGTGCCATATGCCCACAGTATGATACTGTGCCCAACAGCATTCACAGTGAGAAGCACGTTTACATGAGGCAATATCCAGGAGCACTGGGTGCTGAGAGTTTTACAGGGTTTGTAAATTCCTTGGCTCCGCACACATCCAGCTCTTATCAGTGAAACAGTGGCCAATTTGAACACCCTCCATCCAATCCCAATGGAGAGATCCAACCAGAAAACAAAACAAATGAGCAGCCAGTCCGTCTGTCCAAGCTGCATCCAGTATGGTCTCGACAGTTGATTACACTGGCTGACAGTGGATGGGTAATTAGGGTGGCCTCCCCGAGTCGCCTGCATCTGCAGTAATAAATGTGACGGCTGATTAAAAACGGATCGAGTGCTGTTCTCTGACTGTGCCAAACAATACATAAATCGCAGCTGTGTGCAGGCTGATGATATGATTTAAAATGCCAGACAGATGTCGCTGCTGCAGATACTACACATTGTTGCATCTGCGAGAATTTATGCAAAATTATGCTATTTCGCTGGGATTTTAATTTTCTGCTTTTCACTATCACTAACTACAATATGCAAAAATGTTCAACAGGACTGTAACTTTTCATTCAAGATTACTTTTTTTTTTTTAAATACCATTTGGGGAAAAAAATAGAAAATGGTATATTGAATCTGCAATTAACTGTTTGATTCTTCTCTGAATAAGGGGCACTCAATAGTTGACTATTGTGGGATTAAATAGAATCTGTGTTTTTTGTATTTACAAAATGGGATTGTTAAAATAAATTGGTGTTAATGCCAGAATTCTTGAAATTGGAACAATGTAGCCTCTTACATGGTTGTGTCAACAAACTCTCCCTTGTTGATTTATTCCCTGCTCCCTACATAATGCACACTCAATAGTGAGCAGAGCTATTCTGAGACTTCCGACACTTACGTCACATAATTTAGATGAGGTGTCAAGCATATAGTATGAGAAATTACAACTGTAATTGTAACTGTTATGGGCTCAATAAAATGTTTGTTTTTTGTGCCATACAACTTTTTTTTTTACTATGGGGTTATTTAGACACAGCCATAGTTTAGGATAAGGCTACATGCATTTGAATGAATTCAAACTGTTACTTCTCATTCATTAAAATGACCCATCTTCCTGACAAAGTATTCTCCAGAGGTCATTATTACACCTCCAGTGGCATGAGTGCTTTACCATCACCAGCATGTGATCATTTATTTCATTTTCATACGCCTATTCCCTTTTCCCCTTACCTCTTTAATGTATCTTACCTTCTGCTTCTCCAATCAATACCCACTGGCCTAGTTCCAGCAAAGCTGCGGGTGTTGGCATAGTGACCTATAAAAACGTGCACCTCCAGCCACCTACACGCAACATTATGGAAGCCCCACTCCCTCGCTTGAATTAAAATGGGGGACTTGGAACACAGAATACTTTTGCCTGGCATTGATTTTTCTCTCCAGGGAATAGATGCATGTTGATGGGTCCTGAAGAGTCACGGCTCAGAAAGGACAGCCAATGTTCTCAGCTCACCTTTCACCTCAGTCCAGCTCTATAATTCGCATGAACACATATTCCAATTCACTCACACACTCGCAGAGCACCAGGTGTGGACACACTGCATCAACAATACCCTAACCAGAGGGCTGCAGGCACACTATTTACTGGAATCAACAGCATGGCAGACTTTGGCAATGTCGAGCTGGCTCTACTGTTGCTTGCCAAGGAAAGAGGTTCCTGTTCTCCATTCTGCACCAAAGATCTGTGCACCAAACCCTGAAAACTTGGAAATTGAAGTACTAAACTTTTGTATACCAATAACTCTTGTTCTGCTATAAAATAGCAATACTTTTATTGAAAGCTAATCAAATGTGGATATGAAGAGTCCATTATTCACGTCTGCTCTGTGGAGACCAAATGTTTGTTCAAAGTTCTGCATTTCTTTGGGAAACTGGATCATTTTTGATCTGCGGTGGAGAATATAATGAGGACAACGTTAATTGCCGATGACAAATCACGAAGCCAGTGGAGGATCTGAGTGTTGCAGCGCTGCCAAGGAGGGAGCAGCTGGAGAAACAATGCAGCATTCTGTTTCTGCTCAAAAGCCTTCTGGTCTCCAATAAGAACCAAAAACTTTAACGCTCCACCAGAATTGGTTTGTAATCTTATATTCCTTTTTTTGAGAATGTTGAGGAGTTGCTTCTTTATGGTGTATGTAAAGAATGGGTATGGGTGCAGAAAACAGTGTCACACATCTTTCTGCCTTAACAGCTTTCAGTGGTCAGATTCACAGCATTTGTAATGGCCAAGTCTGCTGCACTAACAGGCACTGTATCCAATCCAGAATAGGCCCTCCTTTCTTCTGCCGTGACCAGTTGTCACATTCCAGCATTAGCCAGAGAGAAACTGTAGCTATAGAGGGGGTACCACAGGGACCAACCCAAACCAAATCTGTCTTCTTTTCAAGGATCTGTGCTAATTATCTAAGATCTTTTCACATTCTGATCTGTGATCTGTTGAACACGGCTGGTACAACGAAACCATTTGCCTGACCTCAACTCTCACATTGGAACCAATGAAGTCAAACCCCATCCATTTGACCCTAAACTTAGGACAAAGCAAAAGTTGGCTAAAGTGGTTCAAAGGTACTTTGAGTCAAGTCACGTTTTCATTCAGCTCTGAAACACCTTAGAAATACAATAACTATCAATGGTCCGAAGGATAGCGCACATAATTATAGCCCGAGAATTATAAAACAAACAGAATCCAGTGCAATAATTAAATATGTCAGATGTAATTCCCGACAGGAAGTTTAATATATTCCAAGTTTGTCAAACTATCAGCAGGGGATCCGAAATATATGGCTTTATTTCAAATGCTGCAGGAAACTCCATTATGAAACCATAAAACACATTGTGTAACATCATAAAAGTACCATATTGCCCTCTGAGATGGACTGAAGGGACAAGCAGACATGATGTCATCCGACAACGTCATCCCATTTGCATTGCGGACTGGGTTACAAAGGATTGTAGCCAAGCCTTTTGTTATTCAATATATCATTTACAGCTGTAGAGAGCACCGATGATAAGAACACTTCCACAACATTTCCACACTTTACAAAGTACTGACATGGGGCTATGCTTAAAGAAAATGTTAGCTTAGCTTAGCATTGACTGGAAACAGTGCGGCATGGCTAGCCTGGCTCTCTCTGAAGGTTACAACTCAGATATGTCATGTTAATTAATGTGTTTCGGATGAGCAGTTAGGAATATGTGGTTGCCTTTAGCAGTTTCTCTTTGTTTCCAGTATTTGTGCTAAGTTAGCCAGCTACTTGTGGTGGCTTTAAAAATGAGCGTACAGTCGTGAGAGTGGTGTCAATCTACGCTATAACTGTAAAACAAGAACAGATGAGGCCATCTCTCCAGAAAATAAAAGATAGCATGCATTTCCAAGTGCCAGGTATGGGGCATTCCTCTTTACAGACAGACATCTATCCTGTCTGCAACAGGGATGTCATATGGTTTGTTTCTTGTGCTGATAACGCTATCAGTGAGTCAATACTGCTGGTCAAAGCAGTAAAAAAACAGGGAGGCCACAGAGTGTAGAATAAATTGCCGTTGTCAACCACCTTGGTAATGGATTGACTGGATGTGGTATCACGGTAATGAGCGAGCCTTGGGAGAAAAATGTCTGTGTGGATTTTTTTATGAAATACACCCAGCGAGGTAGATGAGCCAGCATCCTCGCACTCTATAGTCTGACCTCTAATCTGTCTGCTCGCCATGTCTGCAGAGCAGAGATGCCAATCTACAACAGGACAGTGCTTTTGGATGTTACCTTAAGATACTGAATTTCTTTAAAATGGGAGTCAACCAATCAAAGTATTGACCGTCCAAGCTCTCTGTTGAAAAATGAAAAACAGAGCTCATATAAACCGAACATGCTTTTTATCAAAAGCAAAACATGCATAATTCAGTGACCTTCAGTACAGTCCACCAGATTAAAAGACAAACATGATCAATTGAAAGGTCAACTGTGAAGTGATGTGGTAGCCAAAATACATCAAAAATTAATTCTCTTCTCAGTTCAACGTGAAAGCATTGTAAACATACAGCCTCTCCCATGGCCATTGATCCATGAATATCAGAATGATGGTGAGCAACTAATTACATTCAGGAGAAAGATAAATACGGTGGCTGGTTTATCTCGGGCTGACTGAGGCAGGAAAACAGCCATTATCAAATGGAGATTTCTCCCATTTATCAAGGCTAACTTCCAGTGGGGGTTGCATACAGTCAGAACCGTCATGTTTACTTAAATTCACCTTATCTCCAGAAAGCCCAGAGTACCTGAAAATCCAGCTACTGAGACCAACTGGGCAGAAATGAGGAGTTCAATTCCCCTCTGTGAGATGGGTGAGCAGACTATTAAGCAATGCTTAAACATAATGGGAAGATTGGCTTAAATCTTTCCTGTCCCTGCATCGATAATGAAGGAAGATACTTAACTTGAATAATGGCGTGCCCTATGGTTCTAAACACAGAATAATTGACTTGTGACAGAGCCAAAAATGAGTGCACTGGTGTGTTTCCATAAGGCTGGAAATGGTGTACCACAAAACCAAAATATGTGGACAGCTTAGCATCAAGCCAGGCTGATTTCCTGTTTTCAAACAAAACATTATTTCAACCAGTCACCAATTCTTTATATTTCCAACTATCTATAATAATCACAATCATCTCTTTTCACATACAATATGTATCATTACTCCTCTAAATAGCCCTCTATTGTGCCACAATGAGAGAACATCTTAACGGCACAGCTGAATGGAAATCTCCACACTTTCTCTGTCTATCTGCATTATCTAGCTATGATTACAACTCACTATCGTTATTCTGCACTTTCAGGCGCTTATAAGGAGGAAGCAGGAAAAGGAAATGTAGATTAATTATAAACATCCATTCTAAACATGTTTAAACCCATATATATATATATATATATATATATATATATATATATATATATATATATATATATATATAAATAAACTGGGAACTGAAACTGAAAAGAATGACAAATAATTGATGTTTTACAGACATTTGAAACTGTCTGAGACATTGTATACGCCTGTATAAATGAAAAGGCTATCCTAAATGTAGAGATCAATTACAGCATATCCATATAAAGTCCCTTACAACACGTTCCTGACCTCCTACAGGTTTCCATTTGGGCAAATGTCTTTAGAAAGTCTCCGATGTCATGCTACAAAGATATTGAAGGCAAACAAATACCAACTGTAGCACACTTAGGCGACAGAGCTCCCAGTAGAATCACTTCACTCCCCCTACATCTCAATACCAAACACTAGAACTGTGCCCTTGAGTAAAGGTAGCAGGGCTGTTATCTGATCTCTCTGAATCTTAAATCCCTCTAGCTCTCACACCAACTCTCTTTTCCCCCCCCCCCCCCCCCCCCCCCCCCCCCCCCCCCCCCTATCAGGTTTTTATGAGGTGAGAAGCACAAGCCGATTTCCCCCCACACACCGTTGGCCCTGTTCTGACCCAGAAAGCATTATGCATATTAAAATCATTTTAAATGAGTTAGCTGGAGTAGCCATGCGTAGAAATGGATAGAGTGAATGCAGTGCCCAGCTAGGGTTAAGTGCCATGCTTTCCAAGCTAATGAATCCCTATTAGTTATGTGAAGCTACATGTACTTATATTATAATCAATGCAAAGCACAGTGGTCAGTATACCATGCTGAGATGAATGGGAGTTTCATCATAGATTACAATTTACACAGAAGAAATTATTGTCCATATTGGATAACCCGGACCACCCTCTCCACCAGCTACTGCAGGGACAGCGGAGGACGTTCTCCAACAGACTGCTTCAGCTCTGCTGTCACAAGGACAGATACAGGAGAACATTCCTGCCCACTGCTATTAGTCTATACAATAAATCACCTCTGGCCTAGATCCTCCTCAAATGAACATCAATAAATCTTGCACTGCTTTCACTTTATACTTTAGATACGCTGTATACACTTTCATTTTTATTTTTACATTTTCATTTCCTTTATTATTTAAATTCTTAAATGTAAATGTAATATGTCCTGCCCTGCTATTTTTATTTATATATTTTTATATTTATTGCATTGTATATATGTAAACTTGTTTCACAACATTTCCACCTGGGGATAAATAAAGTAATATCCTATCCTATTTTCTACCTCATCATAATTATTGGTCAAACAAAATGTTTTGTTTCTTACTTTATGTTGAGTACCTACATTGGGGTGTTTATTTGAGAAACTCTGAGTATGGTAAGACTTGGCAAGGTTAAAGAACTGTTCGATATTTTAGCTTAGCTCAGTCAGAAGGAAAGAAAATCACGCTACCAGTATCTCTAAAGCTAACAAATTAATTTACGATACAAAATAATGGTTGGAATGGGACATAAGCTTTCTCTCATACTACAACTATACTACTGGGATGAGAAGAAGGGACGATTTATTGGAATATAGATTTTCCACCAACTTTTGGTCGGTAGCCAATATTACCACATATCCGCCCAATTACATCCAAACTAACCCAATTGGGCAGAAGACCACCCAATCTGGCAACACTGGCTGCTTCACTCTGATAATTAACCCAATTAACTACTGACAGCTTCACCATCGCCAGGGAAAGAAAAACATAAACCCCTCCACATGCACAAACAGACCTTTCCAGACTCTGAGGAACCTCACTTCCAGAGTGCTTTTCCCAGTCAGAGCTGATACGAGCTAGTGAAATATGAGCGCTTAGCCAAGTGCTACGGAAAAAACAACCTTTGATTTTCCGTTCTGACAGCTGTTCTGGGCTACAGACAAAAAAAAAAAAAAAACTCCAGTCACTGAAAGATGATACTCAATGGCTATTGATTACAAAAGGTAAAAAAGCTAACCGCTTGCACTTCGTGTGATCCCCAGCTTGGGTTTGGTTTTGTATTACGCCACAACTGCTGTAAGTTGCTTTGGAAATCCACCTTGTAGTTTAAGAGAGAACGTGGATGATAACCTCTAAGGGTAATCCAACGCCACAAAAAGGAGCTCTGTTTACAAAGTGAGTTTAGTGCACTGAGTGGAAATTCAAGCCCGTGCTGCTGAGCAGTTAGGAAGGCTTTCATTAGCATGCGGTTGGCCAGATAAGGAACTTGTGAGATTATGTTTTCACCCCGTTATCTATGGTTTGTGGTTGCCAAACTCGCAAATCTAGCGTGACAAATCTACGGCTTTGACATATATCTTGCAGGGTTCTGGCAAAAATGTACGCCCTGATGTCCATGGATACCAGTGCTTTGGGATCCACATATGGTGTGTATACAGTGAAGGTCGTGGGACTGAGGTTTGGTGGTCGTGTCTTGGTAGATAGGCAGGTCGACTACAGCCCGCAAAGTATACGGGGCAGCCAAAGGTTAGCGGCAGCCTCAACCAGCATTGTGCATTGCTGGGACCCAATTGGAGGAGGGACAATCTAAATATGAACAAAGCCATATCTTCCCCAAATCTGTGTAGTGGTTCAAAGAATTATAATGATTAAGGCTAATGTTAATAGCAATTAAGTAAATACAAAAGTACTCGTAACCTTGGGGAGCAGCTACTTCAAACTCTGACCCTTACTTGGCTAGTACTGGGATGAGCCGACTGTTTAAAAAATGTAAGTAGTTTATGAAGGCAGTACCTTTCATAAAGGTTTCTGATAATAAAAAAAAAAGTATTTGCCTTATGCGGGCCGCAATACCCTTTCATTATTAAGGACAAGCATGCACGCTCTTCTGTTTGCCAGAAGAATGTTTTCCTGCCCCTTTAAGGATTGTAAAAGCTGGAGCACATCCCATTGCAAGAAGACAGGCTTTAATATTTCATCCTCTGTCTTCAGCACATGTACTGCCTTTTCTTTGCTTTAACGTTTAACCATTTTTAAAGAAACATTATAATGTACGCCCTTCAACAGAATGGGGTTTGAGCCTTCAATTGTGGCTTTAAAGCAGTTTCAAAGCCACAACATCTGCAGAGTTGACCACTAAGTGCTTTCCTGACATAAATCTGCTTGTAATCAGAATGAGACTTTTTGCTCCCGCATTCCTATTGTTTGTCTAATAGTTCGATCCCTCAAATACCAATTCTGAGAAGGTGACAGGCTCATAGCCAATGAATAATAACATGTTAATGCTCAAATACATTGGGATAGTTTATAAGATGGTAACATCTAGTTTTCTTTCACCAACAAACCACACTTTTTATGAGGTTTGCCTTTTTCTCCACGAAAGCACAAAAAAAGCACAATCTGGTTAAGAGCCTCAAAACCATCTCAAATTTCACTCACCATCTTGTTCATTTTGATTCTCTACTCCTCTTAAGGCGGCGTTACTCATCTCTAAAACGCTTACAGTGTAAATTCCTCCTGATATATACAAGCTTTTTCACCTCAACTGCATTACTTCCTGCACACAGTCAAAGAAAGAGATTTATCTTGCTCATTTCATTAGCCTACTGCTTACCTCAATATGCATCTGCTCCGAGCACATACTGTAACTTAAACAGCCTCAACACAACATGGGCATGTGTTTCAGATTATTATTCCATGAGAGGCATAAAGATTTCTGGCAACATCAACGACAGCGAGTGGGCCGAAACCCATCACAGTGAGCCTTGGGAGCGCCAACCCATAGGAGATAACAATTATGAGCAGATATGGAAAACAGAGATGATTCAAGTCCTTTTGATGGAACATGATCAAAAACATGAATGAAACATACCAACTGTTTTATGGGCCAACAAAGTAAAATGTACAAGCCTACATTTAGATTATGGGATTTAAAGAAATATGAATGTATCTTTATGTTATTAAGGGACGGTTCATTCCAAGATCAAATATGTTCCTCTTTATGTAATGCTATTTATCAATCTGGATTGTTTCGTTGTGAGTTGCTTAGTTATGGAGATGTCACCCTTATGGCGTTCAAACTAAAAGTGAGTTTACTTGCCAGACTATTTATGGTTATTCCCTTCATTCGTGCTAGACTCGCCAGAGAGGAGGAGTGGCTTATCTCCATGGAAACGGTTATCATTGACGGGCATGATGATATAATGACACTATATGGCACCTGGCTTGTGGTGCTGTGGAGTTGTTGAAGAGCACCTTTATTGGAAAAAAAATGTTTACTAATTATTTTGGACATTTTGTAATTATTAAGTGATGTAAGGGTTGTTTCTGCTCATTGTACAATACATCTAAATTGCAGCCTACAATAAATCTAAAAGGAGCCAGCAGCCAGAAGCAAACACTGTAATGAAAACTGAATTTACTGCTTCTCTTATCTCAGTTGAGACAAGCACATGGACATTCCTGACACAACAATGCATATTAACTGAGCAAACGTTCACATAGGGGCTACATATACATTCTTACTTGGGACAAGTGGCAGTTGAAGGACAAAAAGAAGGATGGTGTTCTTCCCATGTTTTTGCTGTATGCTCTTTGGAGGGTTTCACTGAGATATTTTTCAGATTTAAAGGTGATCCCGGGGTCCATGTTAAAAGTGAGCAACATTAACATATGTATAGGCAAATTATTAGCACTTCAACTCAAAGCAATATGGTTGGAAACTAAAATGAAAGGGCACTTCTTAAAGACAACCCCATATTGATGCACTTATGGTTTAACCTCAGAAACCAGAATAGAAAAGTAACAGATGTTGAAACCGACAAACTCCGTGACTGTCTATCTTCATTGTGGCGCTTCGGACAAGCCAATACTCTTCGTCACCTCTGTCTTGTTTCCGTGGCATATTTACTAGTTTAAAACCTCATGTGGGACGAGCATGTTTCTCTGTTAACGGTGAGGGCATTTCATAAAGAGAATGAAACTGAAACTATAATGGGGAACGTGCCAGTCAATGAAATCCAAACTCCTCCCAAGGCCGGCTCCTTGCCCAGATTATTTTGCTCTTTGGAAACAAAAAGGTTTTCTCTTTAATCCCCCAAGGGACCATAATGCATTTCTTACAGAGAGGGACTGTGACTTTATTGGGGCCACAGACCTTTTGGGATACGCGACTAAAAATCCACTTAGGATGCATTTCATTTCACAATATCGCCTCTGTTATCTCTTGTCCTTGCTTCCCTCTCAGTGACTGTGGAATAAAGTCCAAGTCTTCCTGGTTAAAAACATCCATTACTAGGTAAATCTGTCAAAAAGGTGTTATTAAAAACGTATCGTTGAGATTTGTCGGCATCATGCGGAGCCTCGTTTGTTAACCTGTCAAAAAGCCCCGATGATGAGTATTCAAAGGAGAGCCCGGAGGTTACGGTAAATATATTCTCCAATCTAAGACCCCAACTCTCAAGCAATCAATCCAACAAGCCTGTACATACATTAACACATCATCACTGTGAATAGCTTGTTTAAAAAAAAAAATCATAACGTCTGACTTCACATTTGGATAAACACGAGAAACTGTAAACCAGCCGATCGTGTCTTGGTTATTTCCCAAATCAAAAATGTGGCTGGCTCAAGTCCTCTTCCAGCTCCCGTAAAACATATTAATTTCACACGCAGAGGCTTTTCATTAGGAATACTAAGAGCACTCAGTCGCACCCTGAGCAGTGCCCAGGAAAAACACTGGCCGTGATTGAAAAAGCAGAAGCCCGGCCGGAACATCCCCACCAGTTGGAACTATCCGCCGCGCCATCTCGTCTTCGATGTTAAGAACGGCATGTGACATGTGACGAGAATTAGATTTACAGGGTGAAAGGTCAGATAAGACTTAGCCCACAACAAGGCGGCTTAAAAAGACAAACGTAGAGGAACAAATTAGTCTAGAAAAGAGGGGATCTTTTTCAACAACGCTCCTCTACCTCAATCTTCTCTCTCCTCAACCTTTTGCTCATAACTCTCCTCTAATCCCCGAGGGAAGATACCGGGCGCACACGGCTCTTGACCCCGAGAGAGGACGGCATTTGATGAACGACCAGGGAAGGTCAGACCTCTGATTGGTATTCAACCTCCTCCATCTGAGATCGCTGAACCAAAATGCCAGAGTGTGTCCCCGAGAGCGTACGTTACCACGGTGACGTTGACAGATACACAGCATCGGCGGTATACTGAACTTTCACTGAGGGGATGGAGTGCGAGCGTAGGCTGAAGCTGGCAGGGCGCCGCCGCGGGTGATCTGTCACAGAGGGGCTTTTTGACAACCTTGTGGTGTCACGGTCACATGTACAGACGAGGCTGATGGATGAAGATTCCCCCACCGGGAGCTTTACAGGGATACTTGGTGAGGCGATGGAACTGGAGACGGAGCTCATTTCTACCACCACCCCATGTCTCTCCACTACGTCTCCTCCTCCTTCACCTCCACACACACACACACTCTGTCTTATGACACGCACAGGGGTCACCGATGGTGCTGAAAAGTAAAGTGCGAGGGGGGGGGGCGGGGGATGTCTTTGACCTTTCAGGGGTATCTGGAGATGCTTACCAGACAGCAACCACTGACGGAGCTGTGGACGAATAAGGGAGGCACCGAGTACGCTGTTCATTCTTTTAATCCACAGAGAAATCTGCTACATACCTTGCATATCAGTAGTTCATCTGGTGATTTAATGCTTGATAATGGAAGACTAATTAATATGAGTTTGGACAGAACCGTTGCAGGAGCCAAAATCCCTCAAGCCCATAAACAGTATTTTAGAGTCGATGAAGAACTATCTGTCCAGTTTGACTTTTTAAAAGGGGACCAGCTGTGGTGCTGAACTTTTACATGAAGGGCGATTACTCGCAAGCATAGATGTATGGCAAGCAAAAATGTAACTGCATATTTTTCTTTTTTGTGGATGTGAAACACAACAGGCTTGGCATACGGTTCAGTCATAATTCATAGAGTAGTAATCTATCAGTGAGTCTTTTGGCTCGGTGACACCTCATCACAGGTTAAATTGCAACTATTGTAACGATTGATTAATCATATGCACGGTTTTTCTCTGTCTTAGATCATTGTTTACCGTTTTCTGACATATTATAGTCTATAATAAATTCATGGGCAAAATAATCACCAAATAATTGTATGTTTTTGTCTTTTATCATCTTTTGACCCTCTTTAGATTTGTCTTGGGAGTCTTTAGAGGCTTTTGACATCTGTGTTTGAACCACCGGTCTATATCCATATTACTGATTCACATGAAAAGATATGACTAACTAAACTGTATTATTTGAAGACACATAACAAACTTCTCTGAAACTGTTTTTTTAGTTGGTGAAAGTTTCCTATGATAATTGTTCCCGTATCTCTCCATCACAGGTCTGTTGTGTTCTCCCACTATACCCCTCCACAGCACGATAGTGTTGACATGTTTATTCAGCTGTTTGCAAAATGAAAAACTCCCGGCTCAAATTAGCTGCAGTTCCCCAGAGAGCCGTGCGCACACAACAGGCACCGGTGCTCCATCAACACAAAGAAAGAGCATATGAACCGCTTCATGTGAGCAGCACGCGACGGGACCGAGGCGGCTGCCAGCTCACAACGTGTGGAACTTATTTGGGCCGTATAGTTACTGTGGATGTGCGCTCTCTTTATCAAGCATATCTAAAAAAAAATATTAATAATAATAATAATAATAATAATGTGTGTTACAGACCACATTAAGGCCAAGCCATTTAACGCAATTAAAGAGCAACAAAGCCACATGAACTCACTGAGCAGCGGTCCAAGTTGTGCGGAGTGATATTGTTCCCCTTCCTTCTCCCTGCGCCTCTTACAGTCGGAGAATAAGCAGCGATTCACTACGACCGACTATACGGACAACACGCACATGCAAACATGCGGGCAGACGCACCGACCAGTCGTCGTCGTCGTCGTCGTCCCCCCCCCCCCCTCTCCCTCCCTCCATCGCTTCCGTGCGGAGGTAACGAGAGGAGATGACAAGTGGCGGAGCGGGCGGTGATGCTGCTGCTGCTGCCTACCTGTCATCGTAGCAGAAATCTGCGTCCAGCGTGTTCAGATAGAGACCCACTGCCACGGCGGTGCACACCAGCTCCGTGATCATCTCTCAAAGCCAAAGTGGGAGAGGAGCCGGGATAGAAATGACTGGAATCAGGGCTCCCACACACACACCACCTCTCCCCTCCCACCCCTCTCAAGTCTCTGTGTTATTGTGCTCTCAATGCAGCCGCTCCGCAGCGCTGCGCTCCAGACGACACAGGCACGTCAAAGTGTGTCAAAGTTAGCCATATTCCCTGTGACCCATAGTGTTGGGAGACGGGTCCGCGGTGCCGGGAGGTGACGCTAGAGCCGGGTGCGCATCGCTGTGCTGCGGTGTCCTCGGTGTGCGCATCTCTTCGCTGTGGCACTGGAGAGAGCAGAGCCGGGAGACGCATGTGGTTTTCAGGGAGGCTGAGCATGCGCAGTGGGAGCTACACTGGAGGGAAGAAAGAACAAAAAAGGTGGTGCCTGAAATAAGTAATTGTGTTGTTGTACATCACCGGTGGACTAGAATAATGATCAATCGTGTACAGGAAGTCAGGAATATATGTCTATGTCATAAGTCCAACGTTATGTGTGTATTTAATTATTTAGTGTTACTCAATAGACAACGGTATGTGTTAGGGTTTATTTTCTTTTAAACTGGGCCATATGACAAAAATGCATTGGCATGAACAACATATCCATGTTATATTGACCCTGACTTTTTAAGTTTTGAATTGTTATCATTTGCACATTTTAAAATAAAAAAATACTTAAACACCAATTTAAAGTAAAAAAGTAAAAAACCTGAACCCTAATCACTACCACAACTGAGAACATCTAAAATGATATTCATCATGATAATGTCCATAATATATATATATATATATATATATATATATATATATATATATATATATATATATATTATGACACTAAACATGTATAAAACATATTTGTTGTATATTGTGCAGAAGGATTCAATTTAGACCAAATGTCGGACCCATATCTTGACCTCTGCTAGTAAAACGAAGATTACATGATTGTTCAGTTGAGAAATAAACTGGAATATTTTACCATTCTGAATTCATAGGAAACTGATGGGGGGGCATCTGACAACACATGTAATGCTGAGTTTTCCTGCTAAACAGCTGAGATGGGGCTACTGCCATTTTTTATCACACTATCTCATTCTAACCCCAAATTAAAAATATTGATTCATTTGCTATACACCGACCCCCCAGCGTCCCTATGGAGAGGCTAAACTGGGATAGTAGGTTGATCGATGAACTGTTGTACCTCACCCTATGGTGAGAATGCATCTGGCCGTCAGTTTGGAAGCGTGCAGCCTGGTCCCGCTGACTACCAGCTGGACCAACGCCTGGCCCTCAGTCGGGGCTCCGAGCAAATAAATCCAGTGCAGAGCAGTGGAGAGAGGAAAACAGATGGCCGGAGAGGGGCAAGGGCATCGGCCGGTGATGGGGGAGACAGGGAGGGGGGGCGAAAGCAGTCATTTGTAACAGTGGCACCAAGAGACCCTGATACTGAAAAGGACTTGACCTTGACCCCACGGAACCTGTTGGACAGGCCTCTGTGTTTTTGTACCTGAGACTTATGTTCTTCTTTAGCATGCATCAGTGTCCAGCTGTGACAAATGAGAGCCTTTGTTTTGGGGTTGTTGGAAGTGACTCGGTCCGTTGGTCACGCCACGACCTTATGATACAACCTTCTTCTTGTTGGTTCGGTCCAATTAGCCGAGTCGCACACCAACATTGTCACAACACAAACCCCAAACAAACCCACGGGCACAAACAAAGTAAGACGCACACTCGGCCCCATGGGGGGACGAGGGGTGCTGCGTCTGCAGTCGGCACAAGTGATTAAGGGATTAGCGAAGGAAACGAGGGAAACATGCTCCTGTAGAAAGTATAAACAGACCCAGGGCCAAACAAACACATTACGGGAGAAGAAGTGTTTACTCCGTCTGACTGATTACCTGCGATGTGCTCTACGTGGAGCGGCGTCAGGAATATATTGCCGGCTCTTTTGGAGTAAACAGGCCACAGTCCTGAATAAAACATTTTTGTTTTGTTTTCAGATGACAGAAGGGGCAGTTGGGGGCTCTGGTAAATCATGCAGGGTATTTACATTTATTGATTAATGTCTTCTTCTTCCTTCTCTTCCTTTTTTTCATCTGTTATAGGAAGTGACAATCATTTCCTGTCGGTGATTTAAATGCATGTGGGTTTTCTCATTTAAGCCTCGTTTTTTTTTGCTCATCAACAAAGCAAATGTTTGCATATTTGACTTTTACATTACATGTCATTTAGCTGACGCTTTTATCCAAAGCGACTTACAATAAACTTGACATGTGATGAAACTAATCTTCACTTGAAGCTTACTTTAGCATAAAGAAACAGGGGGAAACAGCTCATCTAAAGCTCACTATATGACATATTATATCTATTTTGTGTCATCTGGAGTCTAGTTATATTTTGGTTAGTTAATGCCGACTCTCTTCACGATCATTTTTGTCTTTGTTTAACACTTTTTAAACAATGTGATATTCAGAGCTATTCAGAGTACATGGAAAGTTTAGTTTTGAGCTTTTAGAGGTTGAAAAAGGTTATATGATATTTTAAATGATATTCTTGTGTTTCATCACAAGCTCCATTTTATTCATGATTTTGTTAATTTAGCAAAATAAAGCTGCCAGCCAGGAACCTGAAATATAGGAACAAAGACAAAGATGCAAACATATACCAAAACATTGCCATATAGAAAAACAGAAAAATGTAACTACGGTTGACTATGCTCTCAAAACAAACTTAAATAAATGATATCGTGGCAGCACATTCAACTGATTGTCTCAGCTTGGGTCTACATGATTTAATACAAACATATGAATAAAGTTAATGCTACTATAAATAAAAGACAGTGCAGTGTATTCACCAATGGATATTCAGACTCTAGATGGTTTCTGCACATTGGCTATTGTGTTACTTCCAATAGAGCCGGGCTAGCTGTTTCCCCCGGTTTCCAGTATGTATGCTAAGCTAAGCTAATAGGCTCCCGGCTGCAGCTGCATATTTAAAAGTATGAAACTTTGGATGCATCTCTCGTCGGGAAAGTATGCCTCCCAAAATGTCCAATTATTATTATACAGAATTGCATCACCACAGGGTTTTATGTGACACAAGACAATGCTCCCGTTAGGTTCGCACACGCAATTTAAGGGACAAAACTGATCAACGGGACAGTCTCGAAACAACAAATTCGTATTTCCATTAACCCTGTTATTAAGAGATATCCTCTCCCCTTGAAGCTTTACAGAGCGAGTAATGGTAATTAAACCGTGCTATTTACTCCGGAAAAACTGTTACTTCACCCGAGCAGATAAACATCACGCAGGAAACAGACAGTCACAGCTGGAAAGACCGGGCCTGGGCCCGGCCCTCACAGAAATAGCACTTCCATGGTATTAATATCAACATTGAAGCCCACCGACCTAAAATCAGGAGACATCACACATCAAATGAAATCCACCCTGGTTTGCGCCACATCCTGAGTCCCCTCCTCGTTCTGCTCAGGAAGATCACAAATATAACTGTGTGGAGGAGGGCTGGGCGTGATGATTGTTTGGGTTTGGCGCTGAATTAAAGAAGCGTATACTTAGTTTAATGTCACGCCACACTGATGATGGACTGTAAAATGTCTGGAATCTCAGTTAAAAGGTTTCAGTGGATTGCATCGTTTTAGAAAAGACAGACTGTGAAAAGGAGATTTAATGAAAACACCATATAACCATAAAATGCAGTGGCTCATATGTCCTTTTCTTTTATCATGTGTGCAATAAATTTGATGTGTTTTTGGAGTCGGAAGCTGCATCATCGAGGGGGAATAAAAGGCGTTAAATTAGAGTCCTTTCTATTGATATATGCTTCCTGAGTTCAGTGATACTGCAAATCAAATTCATACAACTCAAAGCATTTTCTTACCTCGGGAAAATATTTAAAACCCATTGGCAATTACTCTACGTGACAGGAAACAAACTTTTTAGAAATGCTTAATCGTTGTGGCGCTCCACTTTAGTTTCTTTCTGTCACATCCATTAAACATTGCACATTGTGCTAACATGATGTAAATTCTACGGGGAATGTATTTCACTATACACACTGTAATCTCAGTAGCCCTTAAATCACAGCTCACTGAAGATATTCACAGATTCTGGATGTATATTCTTCAAACAGTTCATTAGATTTGAGTAAAATACAATCAAAGCAAGTTGTAATCATGTAAATCATAGCTGGGGAATGGGAGGACTACTAGAAAGACCAGTCTTTTTGTGTTTTCTCTGATTTGGCATATGTTTTAGATTGATCCAATTTGATATTTATCTGCATAACATGGGCAAGATTAATGGAAAAAAATATGAATCAGAGGATATTACTGGATAATCCGTAAAGACTGTGTTTCACATTGAAAACAGCGTGATTCCTGAGGCTCAGAGTCAAACGCTTGACATGCCTGTTTACACGTCCACTGATTCATCTCTGACAGGTGTGAAATGCGATATTTGTAAATGTAGCTCTCCAGAGATTAAATCTGGAGTGACATGAGGTGATAACAGCAGATTTTAATCTAAAACAAACGAGGTGTGCCCAGGTCAACATCCAGCCAAGCAGGGCATCTGGCAGAGAAGTGCAGTCTGTTCGTGACTGAAAGGGCATGATGGCGGCGGCCGGGGCTACTTCCTGGCACTCGCCTGTCTGATGGCTGTCTGCCCAGGCAAAGAAAAAAAAACAAATCCCAGTTTGTGTTTGGGGACATCCAAAACTGGACAACATGATGATCACGCTCAGATGGAAGACATTAGGTGTGTATGAGAGTGAATGTAAATGGGATGGGGGTTGGGGTGTGCTTGTGACACTTTCCTTCCAACTTTATTATTTTTAATTAAATGATTAAAGCTACAACTTGTCGATTTTTAACACGAAAGCGGTGGTGTTTCCCTGCACCAGATTGGCTTTAGAAAACCTCTCATTTTACTGGAGCAGGGTCTGACGGTCTGCCGCTCTAGTTCTAGTTCAGTCCTGGTTCTGGGCCACACTTCCCTCCAGCGGGCCCAGAAATACGTCACGGTGCTGCAGCACCGGATCTGGGTCTGTCCACGGGAGGCTGGTTGATGTGGGATCCCCCACTGGAGTCTGAGCTGAGGGGGTTTTCTGGTGAACCTGGATACTGTAAACTGTTTAATCTGATTAAGATTAGCTATATTGCTTATATATGTCATACAGAGGCATCAGGATTCAATTGAAACTGTTTCATAACCAGTTAAAAGTTCCTTGTCGTCAGAGGAAAGCGTATTCTTTCAATCCGAAACACAACATCCACCAGCAGAGCACTTGTAGACATGATTGGATGACGTTTAAAAGCGTGCAAACTGCAAACGCAGGTCCCTTCCTGTACATGAAGAAGGAAGAAACCTTGAGATGATCCTTCATCTCCAAGAGGGCAGCAGGAAATTGAGTCATATCCAAACACCACCGTGAGAAACGGGGATCACAGCAAAGGGCCCGAGTGTTTGACGCACTCCCCTCACTTCCCCTCCGCTTCCTCTCATTCCTAACTTGCAATGAAAAGTCATCAGAGGTGGGATTGCCTCGCATGATGCCCCATGCCGACTATTTCGGTCTCCAAGCCTTCATCACATCCCCGTCACTCCGCTTTCCTGCCTTAAGTGCAAACTCAGGAACTTGTGTTTTCCCCACTGCGTTGCCTTGAGAGCTTTTGCTGCTTATCTACCAACACGTTTCCATTGTTTGTTTGTGCGTATTGGAAGCAATATCATGACATTTGACCTGTCCTCTATGCCGGCACATGAAAGAGGACGATGCCAGGGCGTGTTTATATATATATATATATATATATATATATATATATATATATATATATATATGTGGGCAAAGAGTGGCGTACGAGCATCAAGGACGCGCCAGGTCGCCAGGATGTGACTCACTCAGCCACAACAAGGCCAGGCGACGGTTGTATTCCAAAAACAATTCCTGTTCACGTCCTTTAACTGCTCGCATTGGAGTCAGTCTGGTTTTGGCCGCTAGAGCCGGCTGTCAGCGTGAAGCTCGGTGCCGGATCCCGACATGGTCCAGACGCAGCGGAGAGCCTTCGCCATCTGTCTTTACCGTGGGTAAAAATAAAGCCCCGGGACACGGTTTCACCACGGCAACGCTGACAGAACCTATGGATGGCCTACAGATGTGCAGGCCGCTGCTGCTACGGTGACAACAAAATTGAAGCAGTGGGGGATGCGAAGTGATGTGAGGAAGTGCTTCACACGAGCACTGCACAGTGGGAAAGTCTGTCACATTCCCATTGTTTCAGGCTATTTCTGTCTCCATTATAATAATAAAAACGGATGTTCCTATAGAGCTTTAATCAACACTGTTCACATGCACAGCAGCTATGAACATTGCTGCCTGAGTGGGTGATAGTAGGAGAGACACACAGGAACAGTGTGACGGAATAATGTTCATTAGGAAAGAGATACACCGACACTGTTAGATGAACTCAAGTACCCCTCTGTTGATGACACATTCTTGTTCTGAATGTGTTTCCACCATTTATCTATCAATTTTAGCTCACTATTTAGACCATTTATCAAATACTTATACTATAATATTTCAACACTACATACAACCCTATCTTGTTACTTTTAGCCATTATGTTTGGCTACAATATTTCAACAACGTAAGTTTTCTATTTCAACCGTTTGTCCATTTTGCTGCTTTGAGCTGTTTTAACTTCTCCACTTGCTAACTATTTTTTTATGTTCTCTTAATCGCAGAGCAAGTTGTTGAAGTGTTATAGCTGACTCAATAAGTGTTTATTTTCTTAATAAAAACTTGTCTCTGGTAACACTGACCTCGGACCTCTCGTTGTAGTCTAAAAAACAACAAAGGGAAGTTTACGGTCTCAAATGGTGAACTGTATGTCAGAGTATCTGTAAGCAAACATGTAAGAATTTGTCTCTTGTGATATTTCAAATAAAATGTCTTAACTTGTGAATTAAATTAATAACATTCCCACAGTAAAATAACATAATGTGTTTGGTCCCCTAAAGGCGCCATTTCCCTCTTTGCCTCGAGTCTGCTTTCTATCAGCTTTAGTGTAACTGCCACGGTCATCATTCATGTCTGTACTCAAGACTATAACATTCGGTATCAAACATGTAAGAGGAGAGTGATTTATTAAATGACCAAGCACAAAGCAAAACAGAAGTAAAACGGGGTCAAGGGCGCCTCTTGCCCTGTCTATCATTTCCCCTACTTCCTCTGGGTTGGGAGCCTAGAAATGGGGTTTCCAGACCCGTCAACAGAGGGGATCCAAGCCTCCCTAAATCCCACAATGCCCCTGGCTCCCTGAACGGCCCTTAAAAACAAGTGCTTTCTTAAGACTCACGAAACAGGAAGACAAAAGGCTGCGATGAATACGATCCAATCAAACAGTGCTGACACTTTTTCCAGGTGTTTTGAGCGTGTGTTTTCATGAGCATGCACATAGTCAAGGACTAAAAGCACAACATTGTGGAGATTTATAGTATATAAAACAAAACAAGATGTTTGCTTAAAAAAAATATTACAGAGAACGCATACACAAATTGAGATGAAATCATACATATAATTGAACCGAGCAGGGGAGAAAACACAATCACTCAAGTGTGATTGCTGATCATGTATAATCATGGCCTCTCAAGCAGTGTATCGCAATCATGTGCATATGTATGTCAAATCAACATGAATTTCATTCTTCCCAACTCTTCAGTCCGATGACAGCGTAGCATCTCGGAGACAGCAGGGGATCAAAGAGTTGCACCAGTGCAGAGAATGATGAATCCTCCTGTCGGGCACGAAGAAACACACCCAGAGCAAACTGTGAGACACAATGGAACTGAATAAAAAACACATGGAAATATGAAAAAAAGAACTCTTGCTTCTCCTCCCAGTTTGGCTTTGTGACCCCGCCCCCCCTGGCATCCTCTGTGATGTTCCCCCTATTAAAGATGTCTCTATTGAATCCCCAGAGAAGAAACATCTGTACAAATATTGTGTCAGGAGGACCCCTGTTCATGTGCAAAACACGTTTGTCTTCCTTGGTGGCTATCTTTGGTCATCAGTATTTTTTGAAAAAAAAGAAACAAGACTAATTCATCATTCAGAAGGCCTTCCTTTGGCTGCGTCCATGCACACGTTGTTAGGAATCATCCTCTGGGAACCACGAATGTCGGCGCAATGGCACAGCTATCCAATAGCTGTTGAGACTGTTTCACTCTAAAGCGCACACGTCAGCTTCATGGGGGTGCCAGAGGGAAGGTCAGGGGATCCGAAAAGTCATGGAGAGTCATCCTCTGGGGGACAATGAAGGTATGCGTGACACCATTTACCCTAATTGTTTGAGGAATCAAATGCTTTTGAATGTGTTGCTAACACACACGATCATTCGCTATATTCTTGTGGTCCTTTGACCTTTCAGCAGACTTTGCGTCACCGGGTATGCGTTGCTTAATAAGTGCATCATTGTTTGACTACCAACCAGAGAGCAAGGACTCTATGGAAACCTAGGAAAAAAATCCTCACATGGATCATAGTCATGTACATCCATCACCTCCTCCAGGCAGATCCCTCAAAGCCGAGCAGCGCTCTTGCCGTGATGTCGTTTGATTACAGGAAGTCCATCGGACACACAGCCACGCATGTAATCACAACTTGAGAAGCTTTGGGCTTCTACGTTTCTCATCAGAAGGACTCATCCGGCTGAAGATCATACATAGGATGTTGTGTTTGGCAGCAGGAGCATTAAAAGAGTCAAATTGCAGGCTGGCTTTAATTTAGGCGACACCTATATTATTGTCGGTGATCGGAATCACCAAAGATGTCAGCGGAGATTTCTGCGCCTTTGCTTTCATCATACGGGAAGCAACATCAAATCCCAATCAACGAGCTGTACAAGCAGATTATAAAGACGAGTCCAGCTGGAAGCGCAGGGGGGGGGGGGGGAGAGAGAGAGAGAGAGAGACACTAGTGGGTCACATGGATGCTGGTGAAATTTTAGTTTCTAGTTTGTTAAATTTATATTTGTTTCAAAGAGGGTTTGAGACATTTATTTATGAAATATATAAAATCATTCATTGATTTATTTCCACTAATGGCCTTGCTGTCTAAAGTAAGCCTACAAAGCATGAACTGGTTTCATATTCTGAAACCAATAGAGAGTATCTTTGGGTGTTGAAACAGAGACACCAGCACGGCCTCTGCTGACATTTTCTAAACCAAACGACGCATCTACTAATTGAGAAAATAAACTGTTGAATAAAAGATACTACAAATAATCATTAGACGCAGGTCTACATGAAACATTTTGCCTAAAATAGATTCATATTCTCCTCTCTTTCACATAATAGAGAAAGGGATAGAAAGTTGTTTTAAATCTTCTTTTTTTTTTATAGCTGCTCCGTCTGCTTTTTCTTACATACAATCATGAACGAACCACGACAGTTGGTTGGAACATGGAAACACATTTAGTTGGCGCTCTTTATTTCCACATATACATAATGTCTATGCTTTGTGTCTATTCTCTCAAAAGGGAGCAGAGCCACGCCTCCGAACTGAATTCATATTATTTTTGCAATGAATGTCTGACGAGCGTTACCTGTTCTTTCAGGTAGCAGAGGCGATCAAGGAGAATCAGACCTTCAATACAGGGAGCCAGGGTCACCTTCAACTGCACAGCGGGGACGACATGCGAGGACGATAAATATGCGTTTGTTTATTTCATTTCATATCAGTGGTTTTCACAGAGATCTTATTTTGTCTTACTGATACAAAATAGCTCATGAGTTATCCATTTTCAGCTACTCTTCATACTCATAAAACCCACTATGACTATTGTCTTCCCAGTCGCTGGTGGGCGATCCCCGAGAAGCATTTTACTGCTTTGTGTCATGAAACTAAATTGGTATGTTGGTTGACACTTCAATTAGTGGTCTGCAACCAGAGGCGGGTTTTTACTTCCCATTCTGTGGAAGCATTCCCAGCAGACTACAATGATCTCACTTAATGGTCTGCAATTCATTGGCATTATACATCTCACTTTACTCACTTTACAGGAATGAAAACCAGTAACCAGTTCAGTTAAATCATCAGCGAGGACCTACCATATTAAAGGCGTGCATTTCGCCCATTCGGGGTCTGTATGCGTCGTGGTAATCCTGGATGTCACCGTCAGAAAGCTGATGAGAAAGGAGAGTCCGAATTTTACTAAATAAAAAGTGAAACGGAACGTGAGGGCAAATAAAAAAAAAAGGGAGGTAAAGACGGAAGGAGAATTTGAAAAGTAGAAGAAAAATTGAAACAGTTGAAACGCAAATATACATGTATCCTCTATGTTCCCATGGATCCTTAGAGCGACCATGAACTGGAATGTTTGCGAAATAAAAAAACAAACGAGGAACCAGTTTCCCTCTCGTTCTGCCAAAATAACGACCGCTTTCCACGGTTCGTTTCAGGAAGGCCTTTATTTGATTTCTTTTAGATTCTGGTCCTGACCTTTAATTCCTCCAGTTCCAGTCTGCGTAGAGCTCGACGGACGTAGTCCACGAAGGATTTAGCCTTGGAGTAGACATTCCCAACGCGCTTTTCACTGCAGAGCACAACACAAACACAGGTCCGAACATCTCATTTCTGCCCAGTGAAACAAACGACATTCACTCCTTTACTCTCATGTTGTGTCTCCTGTTTAAAATCCACACCGGAATCAAACCGTTAGCCGCTTCTGAAAAGGACTAAACTGTGATGAATAGGTGCTGCTTACAGAGACGTAATGGTTATTGGATCCTGGTCATTAAACAGAAGGTCACAGAGCGGGAGGGGGGGCAGGTCAATGCTCGGTGTCTTTAAAAAGGCGTGCGTTAAGCGTTAATGGAAATCTGCTGAATTTACTTCTATAGCTCAGTTTACTCAATTAGAGGAGAGCGATGGTCGTAATCTGCTGAGGATCTGGAGCGAAAGGCCTGAAAATGCTCAGTCCTTAGGAATGCAACATAACAAATGACCGCGGAGCTTCAGACTTTATGGGGAAAACCAGCAGGTTTGGACTGGTGAGCGCCAGCACTTACTGATGTTTGGAAAGTCAAGCACAACAAACCTTTCCTCATGGTCCTCAAGGAACTATATGAGAACAAAAGATCAATTTATTAATCAATTGATTATCAAAAAAAAGGGGAAAAGCAAAACAGTTGTTTTTTATTTGTTTTACTTTTGACTCCCACCGAAATGGGATGTATGTATGTTCCTGTATGTGGACACTGTGAAACAACACCAGGACATGTGTATGTGTTGGACAGTGAAACAACACCAGGACATGTGTACGTGCTGGACAGTGAAACAACACCAGGACATGTGTACGTGCTGGACAGTGAAACAACACCAGGACATGTGTACGTGCTGGACTCTCAGATTAAAGTGATGCCAGATGCAAACTGCTGGATGTTACCTTTTAAAGCAGCCGTAGTGATCCCTCAGAATGACGTGAAGGACGGCTCGGTAAAACAGAGACTCCATCTGAATCTGCAGGAAGGAGAACCTGATTCAACACGATGCAGCGTACTGTACGTTCCTCCTGAAGGAGAACCTGATTCAACACGATGCAGCGTACTGTACGTTCCTCCTGAAGGAGAACGTGTTCCCATTGCGGTTCTCTCAGCATGTGTACCAACAGTTGATGAATATTTCTGACACTTTCCGAGCCTGGTGCACGACTGGCAAGCAATCAGCCTGCCTTTGGATTCAGACCCCAGTTCCAACAAGCAATCAATGTCACCGTGATTGCATTAATATTTATAAACATTCCATATTAATGGGCGGTGCTATCGAGTTTCAGGCTTTGGCCCGGAGCTCCCAAATAAATACATCTTTTAAGTCTTAAAAGTCTTTCACAGACTTAAAAACAACTCCAGAATTAACGGTGTGATTAGTTGAAGATCTAGAAGATAGCAAAGCCTTCAGTGATTGTGAACGCCCGTGTTTGAAATTATTTCATAGATTTGTTTTGACGGGTTTGGCGAAATGACAGTTTGGAGAAAGACAATTAAGTCCCATCGTCGTGCGACGGTGACGATTAACTGATATATTGATTACAATGAGTATGCGTGTTTGACTTACCCCTTGGCCGTGTGAAACTCTCTCCAGTGCCTGTTTAAAAAGATAAATGGAAGAGCGTTAAGGCACTTCTTATGGTAAAACACCCTTCATCAACATACCATCCTGCAGTAGATAAATAAACTCACCAAACACGCCGACATCCGGGCGTTTCTGCCACAGAACCAGGACCGGTCGCGGAGGTACCGACTCAGAGGGAAACCACAGACGCCGAGCAAACACTCTGCGAGGGAACACACGCAGATAAACTCATGGATCCATTCTGGTTGCTCAATACGGTCCTTTTCAAACAACTGCAAATCAGTGGGTATGAATTGGAATTATTTGCCAGGAAAACTTCAAGAGAGCAGGAAACATTTTTGATTCGTAAAGACAAGATAAGTCCATCCTCTCCTTAGATGTCTTTGATTCTATAAATAGAAGAATTTAATGACAAAACTCATTGCACCTGAATATTTTTGCCTGAAAGAGACCTCTGACACACACATACACACAGACACACACACACACAGCAGGAGGGTACCGAGTGTGACTACTTGACAGCCTGCCATCCTTTTCATGTCTTCTCTACAAAGGTCAGTGACTCCAGAGGGATACAGTCAAAAGGAAGCTGGAACAACACGTGCAGTTGCGGCCGACCGGGCTCTCGCAAACTGCTCAGGACACGCTAACGCGTTAGCAACACATGGCTCGCTGACACGGGGGTGGGGGGGGGGGGCTCTGAGGCAATTGAAGTGGACAAGCCTTTCCTCCGGCTGACGGGGAGATTACAGTACACACAGAGACCTGTTTATAGTAGCTAGCCTCGTGTTGGCCACAGAGTTCGCATCTGAAGTGGCCACGTACACACGCTCAGCAAGACAAATATCGCTGATGTCCTTGTCGCGCCATCGTACATTTTCCAATATTTTTGTGAGGAGACACGCCGGCTCCAGAGCGTAAACGCCAGCATGTACTTATCTTGCTGTGAGTAAACAGCATGACAGACACCGGACTCCTGATTCCACACGAGGTTCTAAACGTTGCTTCATTCCCAAAATGAGCATGATCGCATAAATGAGGCCTTTATAATAAAGCTTTTCAACTCTTTCTGAGGGTGAGGCAGGCCAACACAGGGGCTGGCCTGCATCCCAGACTGCACTGTAAGGCCAACCCGGGAAGAGAAAGTGTGTGTGTGTGTGTGTGTGTGTGTCTTTGTTCACTTCTTTAAAAGATCAAGAGTTTGAGAAACAAATCACGGAAAGAAGTGTTTTCAATGAGCCGCCGTGATATCATTTTCCGCTCGCTCTTGGCTGATGCTACGACGGGCCCCGATGACGAGAGGGTCAGAGGTCACGCTGTTAACAAGCGATGACGCGATACTGTATCCACTGTAGCGAGGGCTATTTCTTATAGAGAGGCTGCAGTCACAGCATGGGGACACGTGTAGACGATTTCATACCTCGTAAACTGAGCAGTGAAAGGAGGATGATATCACTCTATTATTATCCTGCATTCTTGCACTTGTATTAGCCCCCGTGTTGAAGTGCAGGCTAACTAAATAACAGCAAAGTCCTACTAAACCAAGAGCATACCTACAGGAGCCTTAAACAGCTCTCCTAAAGCCGTAAATCCACTCTGAGGGCTCAAACAGCGAGTTTCTGAGCTCAACTCAATCTCCAGAAGGTCAACTTGGCTGAGTCTTCAGACTCTTAGCGGAACATTTGACTTGTTTACTGTAAAATATGACTATAAGTGTTCATGTGGCTTCGCATGGGATGCTAATATTTCATTCCAGATTGGATCAGACTGAAGTGAACGCTGTGAGGCGGGAGCATGGCATGTGTCGTGAGTGGAGAAGAAAGAGAGACAGTCAGCTCTGTGTACGACTGAAACCATATGTTCCTCAAAACCGGGTGGAGTGTGACTGTCACAGCTTTCTAACACACAGAGAGTCAGACACAAACACACTTATCTGTCCCTGGATGTGATCGGTATCTCTGTGTGTCACTGCCAGTGTGTATGTGTGTGTGTGTGTGTGTGTGTGTGTGTGCGTGTGTGTTTGGTTACCCTGTCCGGCAGGGTCAAACTCCTCAGACAGCAGGTGATAGCAGCAGCCCACGCTGCAGACCGCGGCCAGCTCTGGTTTCGCCACAAACATCCTCAGGGTGCTGGGAGCCAAGTCGCCACACGTGTGCAGGCCGACCATGACCGCATCCTGGAATTTTGTTGGGAGAAAGCATGCAGAGAGAGGAGAGACCAGAAGAAGAGGAGAGAGAGGGATGGTGGGGGCGGGGGCGTGGAGATCGATGGTAAAATATATTGACAGTGACACGCTTGCAGATTTGGCACCGCAAAAACATCTCACATTTGCTCCAGTAATGTGAACTCCAGCTGCTGCGGCAGACTCGTAACTTCAGAAGCTGCCGTGGGAATTGTGCGTTGCTACTACACTGTGCGGTGGGCTTCTTCTCTGCGCCACCTCTGTTGCCCAAACACACAGTAAATCTATTTCCGACCTTTTCTCTTTTATTTTATTTTATTTTTTTACTGTGGATTTGCTCACCTCCAGCTCGTTGATGAGCTCCCGAAGCTCCGTTTCAGCGGTGACGTAAGAAGTGAGGGGTGAAAACATGACGCTGGCGGTGGCGTTTCTGTCCTGTGATTTCCTCTCCAGGTTCTCCCTCTTCCTCCTCTCCCTCTCCTCTGCACTCAGTTGGCTGGGGGGAACTCTGGGGGACGTAGGCTGTACCGCATCCACTGACAGGACGCTGAGGAAGAGCTCCTCCGTTTCTGGATTTGACTCTGAATGCATTTCCACTGCAGGGTTGACATCTGATAAGGCGATTAACACCTCCTCCTGCTCCTGCTGCGACACAATTCCTAACCCATCGACATACACAACATCATCGTTGTCTCCACCTCGTCCAGGCTTTATGTCTACTAACTCCTCCTGAGGCGAAAGTGTGGCCTCTCCCTGTGCCCTCACGGCCTTGTTGTGTTTCTGATAGGCCCTGGAGAACTTTTTCAGCTTCCGGTTCCTCTCCTGGGCTCCGTGGGTGTTGGTGCTGGAGGAGTCGATGCCGTAGACCCGCAGGCCATATTGCAGGGACAGAAAGGAGCTCAGGTAGCCCTTCCCTGAGCCTAGATCTATCACCTGGACGGGAGCGAAAGTAACAACATCAGGTTACTAAGATAAAATGTCCTTCTTTTTTTAAGTTCTATCAAATCCCTCCTAAACTGAGCATTTTAAGTTTTTCACTGTAAGTTTTAAAATGTCACTCAACCTGTTTGACCTCACAGTGCTGGGCCAGACAGGCCACCACCTCAGACATGGACTTGACCTCGTGAGATTTCTTAGAGTTCATAAACTCGTCTGTTATCAGCTCAGCATCTGGGTTAAACGGAACAAAAGTCATCTTTGCAAGCAATGGATCTTTCCCAAAAAAACTAAACAAATGACAAGTGGACATCCGTTGATGGGTTTCCTACCCTCAGACTGTCCACTCCTTCATACCTATAGCTGCTACTGGAGCACCAGACTCTGACCTGTGCCCTCTGAGGGCCTGCAGTAGCTCATCCCTGCTCATGCAGACTCCAAGGCCAGGGAGAGCGTGGGCCTTGGCCGCCTGCACCAGTTCACGAGTATCAACCAGTCGGTTTGTAACATTGCAAAACCCAAATGTAGTTCTGGTTTGCTCCGATTCTGGAAACAGAACACATAAAAAAAACAATAAAGTTGCACAAAACTGCTGTGTTTGGATTTTCATGTTGAAATGTTTGTATTTATTTTTATTTCCAGCTATTCAGATATAAGGTTGACTATACAATATATATAATGACTATTAAAAAAAAGATAATTAATTAATGAATTACTTAATTTAAACTTTCCATTTGGTTAATAATACAGTAATATATGTTGGTAATCCATTAATAAGTGCTTGTTGATAAATATAATATGGTGCAGGATGCAATTCTACAAACTTGCATTTATGTTTAACATAAAAATTAAAAGTTTTTGGTAAATATGTATTTCTATAGTATTTACCGTTTGCGCTGTGCTCTGGCTCCCTCTGCTGGTCACCACGTGAACCGACGTTTGACAGGACCTCCTGAGGTGGCACTGCCACGAAGCGGTTCCACGCGTCGTGGGTGTAAAACTCCACAGTGTGCGCATTAGCGATGCTCAGGGTGACAGACAGGAAACGCTGAACTTCATCTATCCGCCGTTGAATTTCTGCGAGGCTGTATGAAGAGGAGAACATGTTAAAAAGCTCTCTAAAGGAGGCCCGAGTAAAGCATGGAAGAAGTCGTCCACTGCTGATGTACGTCTAGGCATAAGCAGTCGAAAAGACTGTTCGATGATTTTACAATATATTATGTATATTTAAAAAATAAAATATAGGGGAGCATATACACATGGGTAGGCATTTGATGTGAACCAAAACACTTCAGTTCAAGACAGGCTTAGCGGCTCGTTATCATGATTAATATAACGAATATAGTTATCTGGTACGTTATTGACAACATTAATGACATTTAAAAAAAGTATGTTGATGATTAAGCCGTACAGTTATCAGGACAACTGTTGGCATGTACAGGTGATGCCCATGGCATGCCGCATAGATTCATAAATGTCCTTGTGTTAACTGATTTGCTTCAGAAATGTGACTATATTGTATCCAAATTTGGAGGCTCCGTAATCGATTCCTCATGCCTGGTTTGAACGCGTCATCACACCGCGTCTGTAAGGAAATGGGACGCGAACCCGCATGACCGTTGTAAACATTTGGCTTTTCCTGGAAAGATTGAGCTCAAATGGCACCGACAGGGCCACAAATGAACAATAAGAAGTTTACCTCGAAAGGCGGCGACTGGAAGAAGTCAACGAATGACGCCCATGGTGCCAAGCAGAAGCGGAAATGGGTCCCCGAGCAAAAAGTATACGAAGGCAGCGTGAAGGAAGGTAAGTTTATGCTCAACATAACTAACGCGAGAAGTGAGGAACAGCAGATTGATCAATGATGGGAGTTAGTGGATGAGTCTCCCATTTAAAGAGAACAACAGTCAACAATGGGAAACAGCATATCCACATATAAAGTTATATACTTTTTTAACATTAATAATCATAATGCCAAACTCAACTACGAAATCACTGGATTTAAACTGGCATTCCCACGTGACACACTTTGATCATAGCTTAAATCTTTAAATCTTTGGCCAAATATGTAATTCTTTCAATAAATATTTTGTCAACTTCTTATCCTTTTGTCTTCTGTCCTCAGGTCAGGGGTTTGCTTTAAAGAGGAAGGAAAAGGTCAAACATGAGTACAACAAGCTGCTGCGGAGGGAGAGGAAGAAAGTCCCAAGCTCTACAGAGGCCAACGCTCTGTACAGGGACGAGTACCCTGAACACCTCCGACATCTATACATGGCCGAGGCCGAGAAACTGAAGAACGAAGCCTGGACCCATAGATTGAACAGGAGTAAACTGAGAGTGAAGCGGCAGGAGAAGGAAGAAGAGATGGGTGAAGATGCTGAGGCTGCTGCTCCCGCCGCCGCTGCTGCTGCTGCTGCTGCTGCTGCTGCTGCTGCTGCTGCTGAGCCAGATCCAGATCCAGAAGTTACTGGTGGACCGGAGCAGACAGATTCTGGTACTGGGAATCCTGAAACCATAAAAGACGCAGAGAAAGACAGGTGATAAAATGTCTTGTCGCTAATCTCTAAAAAATATTTGTCACATTAAATGTTTGCAGAAAGACGTAGATAAGTTACATCACCACCTAAACCGGTGATGAAGTGAACACAGCCAGTTTAATTGGAAACATGAAAATAGCTTGTTTCATTATTTGTTTAATTCGCCTACTGTTAAATTTCAAGCAGATAGGCGAACACAGAGTAATACTGCCTGAATGATATTCTCTTCCAGTCTTCCATTGAGTAACCGCATGAGGAAGAAAAAGCTGAAGAAGACGTCCTACCAGAAGACAAAAGAGGAATTTGAGGCAATCACAGAACAACGGAGAAAGAAGAAAGAGGTGAAATATTTATTATTTGTTAACTTTTACCCATCGCAAAATGCTTTTGTTTTATTATGATTCCCAATAAATTGCAGGTTTACAAGTTTTTTTGTTCTTATGCATGTATGCTCTGTGTAATCTCAGGACTATCTGAAAAACAGCAAGCAGAAAGAAGAAGCCATTAAGAAGTACAAAGATAAAAAGATGGAGATGTTTCAGATGCTGAGCAAAAAGACCAAGAGAGGACAGCCCAATCTGAACCTTCAAATGGAGTATTTACTTCAAAAGATCACCCAAGGAACTGGGAAATGACTCCCAAGTCAGATGATACTGGAGAATTATTGGACCTTTTACTTTTATTTGACTCTGATATTTAATCACTCTTTTGCAAATGAGAGCCTGAGGACAATCCGGATTGTGCTTTTCATACAAATTAAATGCTGTTCTTTTTCAGTATTTGCCCCTGAAAAACAAGTAAAACTGCTCATTTTAAACTCTGGCCACAAGATGGCGGTGTACGACACGAAGAGATGTAAAAACATGCTCATGTTAGACTTTTATTAATAAATGTTTTAGCTTCCTGAAAAGCGCTGTTCATTTCAAATGGTCAACACATCCCAGTCGTAGCTTATTACCATGACACAAAATAACCAATTTAGCAACGGTAATCTTAAAATTTTGATTTTATTAAACCATACATATTTGATAATACTTGAAGAAAACATTATAACCTGTAATATTCCGATTTAACTTTGGTAATGCCAAGCTGCGAGTAGCCACTTTTAATGAAGAAAACCGCTGTAAATATCACAATAACTTTTAAGTTGCCGGTCTGTTCTTAAGTCTTCTGTCGGGCGATATGAGCATGTTGCATCCATGTCGTCCCACTTAAAGCCTTCTCCCTCAGTGTGGGGGCCGTGTGTGGACGCGGGCTGAAAAGCCTCCAGCCGCTTCCTCATGACATCACATGGTTGCAGAATGACTTCTCTAACATTCATCTGTGAGGCAAGACTTCCTAAACACAGAGCGCGGCGCGCGCTCACTGCTCTGTTGATGCGAAGCAACAAAAGGCTTCCGTTTCTTGTGCTGATCATTTGTAAAAGGTAAGGCCTTTCCTTCCGTTTGTGGTTTGTTTAAAGATGCCATTTGTGACCACAATGTATGTTTAAGTTGTGGATCTGGTTAAAGTCTGAAGGTTGGGAGCAGAAAGCATTTGAAACATGTTTTGTGATTGTATAAAGAAAGAAGGGCATGAAGCTTTTTGTGTCCTTAATACTTTATATTTAAAAGAGTATCGCAGTTTTTGATAGTAATGTTATACGTACTTGAGTCCTGTTGATAAAGGGAATGTATTTGTGTTCAAGAAGTAATACTTTATACTAATACTAAGGTATTTAATGTCTAATTTACAGTTTTTAAACATTAGGTTTTGTTTGGTGCAAAGCTTAAACCTACTGTCTCATCCACAAATAAAACAAACTTTACCACCACAAGTTAGTCAACATATATCTTGACTTGAAAAAAACATATCTGCGTCTTTTCTGCAAACTGCAGTACAGCTCTTAAAAAAAAAATACAACAACACATTACTTGGAAACTGTGTTTGAGGTTAAGTCGTGACACGAAACAAGAAACCACTGTTGGGGGAGACGTCAGCTCTGAGCTCTGCTGCCACGCTGCCTCCTGGAAACGGCTCCTGCAGTCTTGCAGGCATTACGCTGTCATGTGTTCTGTACGGCGGGGTATTAAGATAATCCTTTACACTGTGTTTACATGCCTTTTGTGAGTTGCTTGTTCCTGGCTTATTAGAAAAGGGAAGTACTGTTGCATTAATGTTCTGATCACTTGTGTCACTGTGCATTTGACCCTTAGTTTACTCAAAATGTCACCTTTTAGTAAGTAGTATGAAGTTTCACTGCTGTTTTATACTATTTCTCTCTGTCTCTCAGGGGCCTGCATCCATTTTTTAGGTATATTCATAAGCCACAAAGTTATCGGTGATCTTGTCACCTGATGCGACTTCCTGTCTTTGTCGCCATGGCGACTGCAAGAGCCCCAGAGCACTGGATACAGGGCCAATGAGGAGGCCTCATGTCTGATTCCACTGAAATTCACACCACTTGCACACCGTGCTGCCCCTGAAAAAAGAGTCCCCGACATGGAGGAGGAAGACGGGGTGAACGGTCTCGGACTGACCCCAGGGAGGAGGCCCTCGCACTGGGGGCGAATCACTCTGCTGGACAAGACCACGGAGTTCTTTCAGACCTGCGATGTAGAGGGCAAAGGCTCCATTTCCCGCACCGACATGAGGGTCAGAGCAGCAGGATTGTTTGATGGGGAGACTCGAGTTGCGTCTGCATACTGTGAGAGATCTAAGCGGTCCAGTTTATCCGCAGAGATATGGACGTCAGGTTTTTTTTAGAGCTGCAATTTAGTATTAATTTCTTAAATATCTGCTGAATACCTTTTTTGATTAATACATTTTTGGTTTGGTCTTTTAAATGGTCAGAAAATTTACTTTTTGGGTGAAAAAAAGAAAAGAAATCATGCACTTTCTAGAGGCTGAATTCAGTACATTTGACATTTCTTTAAACAAATAAATAAAAATCTTGCATTTGAGTTTTCTGTCAACTAATTTATTCATTCATTCATTGCTTCAGCTCTGCATTATTTTAAATGTCCTTTTAAAGCACAAACATTTAACATATTTTTTATTCTAGCCACACTCATTATTTGAGGACTCGTATTCTTTTAAAATGTATTAATGCTCTGCAAATGCATTACGCCTCCACTAAGCAGAACAATAGTTCGAGGGTCCACGCATGTCCCTGGGGCATAATTAAGTGCCCCAGGGACATGCGTGCATGCGTTTTTGCTCTATTCTGAAATAATTTCTTTCATGTTTTATCCCCATTTTTATAGAAGCACTCAACGCACTCGAGCAGCCGGTAAAGTGGCCCAGTAGTTGATGGAAATGTTTATGAGTATAGATTCACCTCACTCACATACACACGCACACTTGTGGTTTTAATGGCAGGAACAATACGCGCAGGCCTCTTCAAAGTGCTAACAATGTCCACGCTGCAGTGTCCCTTCATTAGGACCGGGCCCTCGTGAGCATCATGCCTTTTGTTGCTGTTGTTTGTTTCCAGGCTTTCCAAGAAAAGCTCTGTTCAGTGGCACATAAAAGAGCCACTTTGTGCCAGTGTTTATTCTGCGATAGGTGTGCTTGAGCTATATGGCAGATTCAAGGCTCTGAATGTTTAGGTGCTTTGGATAGCTCTAGTGTCTTAAAAGACTGGTTTGTAATTTGACTCCACGCCGTCCATCGTCGACAGCCATGTTTTCTATATGCTGATGATTCCTGTTCAGTGCAACAGCAGTTTAAACGCTTTCTGTGTGTTTATGTTTTCTTGGCAGAGGCTCCACAGGCAGCTGCCTCTGTCTGCGGAGGAGCTGGAGGATGTGTTTGATTCCCTGGATACAGAGCGCACGGGTTACCTCACGCTGGAGGCATTCTCCTCCGGATTCAGTAGGTCTCCTGCCGTCAGAGGCCTTTCATAAAGCTCACTGCAATCTCCAGTTTAAACGACAATTAAATATGGTGTCGAGTAGGACGTCAACAAAAAAAAGTACCTCGCCTATTTGTCTGCATGGAAAACGATATGCATGTTGCGCCCCAATTGTTTTGTGTTTGAAGTCTATAAATGCTTCCGCTGGACTGTCATTTGTCTAGCTGTAAAAGTCAAGATGACAGGATAATAACATGCTCAAATGTAGCATAACAGGCATACAAGCAGAGTCATAAAGTTAATGACCTTACTCGGTAATGTCAGTTGCACAACTTCTATCTAAAGCGTGCAAACATTAGCTACCATAAGCTACTTGTCATACCAGACCAAGTGAGGCTGTATTGAATCGAGCATCGGTACATGTTTTGACTTCACCGTGTCATTGTTACCAAGAAGAATTGATTGGTTTATTTTTCCAAAGTTACAAAGTCTCGCTTTCGAATAAGTCCATTTCACTGTGCTTCTGTACTGTTTTGGAAATGAAAGCTAATGCCCACGTGTTACTCTAAAAATGTTGGCTGCCACCCATTAATGGGTCCACGCTGCCTCCGGGTGTTTGTGTATCTCAGGTCAGTTCCTGCATGGCCGCAGGATCTCCGTGGTCGAGGACCAAAATCAGGCCCTCGGCCCTGCCTTTAGGGCCAAGGAAGCCCTTTATCAGAGCCAATGGGAAGCCAAGCTGTCAGGAGTTGAAGACGAGGAGGAGGGGCACTTCTGCATGCTGCTGGAAAGCCTGGGGGCCAGTAATGTGTTTGAGGAGTGAGTGTAATCACTGCGAATCCTTTTGTGTGTCTGTATTTGTTGATGTGTTTTACACATGAAATCACGCTGTGTGCCATAATCCATATTTAAAACCCCCCCGAAGTGTGCTTTAATTTGACTAATCTTCCTCTCTGTGTGTCTCCTCCTCCTCCCTCGTTTCAGCCCAGGCGAAGTGCGCAGTCTTTGGGCTCAGCTCAGGCGGGATGAGCCTCACCTCGTGTCCAATTTCGAGGAGTTCCTGGCCAGGGTCACCCACCAGATCAAAGACGCCCACAAGGAGAAGAAGGAGATGGAGAGTGCCCTACAGAGGTAGTACTACAGGACAGTTACATTAATAAAAGAAGAGACTGTATTCCCTCAACATGTAGCGTTTTACTCCATTTGTTTCGCTTTCTCCTGCCTCCAAGTGTGAAAGAGTGGACATGTAAAGAGTCGACGGGGAGAGTAGATCCTGGGTTTAAAAGGACACATTTCTCAATTGGTTCCCACAGTGTTTAAGTACCGTACTTCGTGTACCATGTAAAGCAAATGTTCTCATTAGACACCTAAAGAATCTGTGACATAACAGGGAGTGTGTGTGTGTTTATGTTGCTACCCCATGCTGGGCGTGTTTGCATGGATTTACGTGTAATTCTCTCCAGAACAACCCCTTGATCCGTGTCAAATGACCACTAATCTGGAAGCACGCTCTGGAGTCCGACCACCTTCTGCAGAAATCCATCAACGCTATGTGCCTGAAGGGACACGAGAAGCAATGAGAAGTAGAACATGGCTTGTTCAATATATTTAATTGTATGATATGCAGAGCAACATGTTTGTAGATGATGTCAAATTGCAGGTGTCTCTGGACCCGGAATTTCTTTAGTTTTTTTCTTTCTTTCTTGAGCACGCAGCCATAACCATCCACCCAGAATAGCATATGCAGTTAGCTGCAGCAGAAAGAGAGATTAGCCGTGGACGGACATAGAGGCGCACACTCACTCACGGACTCACACGCGTGATCCATCGTATAATTCTCTTGTCAGAGTTAATAATATTAATATAACTAACAAAAGGACTGTCGGTAGTAAGATTATACTTTTTTTGGGGGATGAATGAGTAAATAAATGTAAATTAATAAGGGCAACAAATTATGAAATACGCAACAATAATATTATTATTCAGTTTCAGTTTCAGTATTCAGTGTCAGAGGTTTATGTTTATGTGTTTGCATTAGTGAATGTGTTTGTCCTATTTGTGTTTGTTTATGTAAATGCATAATGAATGTTGTTTGTGGCATTAGCTCACCCGCAGCCCAAGATATTTAAGATATATTTTTGAATGCTTTTTCCTTAAATTGTTTTGGTTAATTTTGTTCCAGAAATATCTGTGATTTAAGCTGTTTGTCGAACATGCAGAGGCAGTTCTCCCATGGCACTGCGTGGTACTTTGTAACAGCTAGTTATTCCTCTAGACTTTACTAATTGGCTGTTTGGGTCTTAACAATTGTCAGAGGGAATGTAAATACCACTCAGTATTATTTTGAAAAGGAAGCTCAGTTGCCGCGTATTTACATACAATTACAGACACGGCTTTAAACTCAACCGAGACAACAATGCTGCTCTGTTCCTTGATGTTATATCATATCATACTGCACGTCTTTCATCAGCACCACAATGACCTTAATTGCAATGTCTCTGCTGTCCCTCTGTGCAGGAAGTCTGCAACACATGACAGCGAGATCCGTTATTTATATGAAGAGATGGAGGCGCAGATCAAAAACGAGAAAGACAGGCTGATAGTAAAGGTGCAAGAGCTCAAACTCCTCTCGTGGCAACCAAATAACAACAACAAAATCCTTTTTTTTCTGTTTTCAAAATGTTGTTTTGGCCAAATGTGTAACGTTCCACTCCGGGCCAACATGTCTTCTGTTTATTGTGGCCGTGCAGGACGCTGAGCGTCTTCAGATGCGTGGCCACGACCTGGAGCATCAACTGTTCTCAAAGGAGAAGGAGCTGGAGCATCTGTTCCAGAAGCAGAAAAGGGTGCGTGCATATGTTCAACACTTCTCATGACTCAAGTTAAATAACAACAACAACATCCCTTCACACAACATGGAGTTTATTGCCCCTATATTGAATCGAGAATGGCTTGCTGCTACTCCTGCAAGACAACCGAGGTTGGATACTATTATTGCAATGTTTGAAACCGTTGAAACATTTGAAGCATGTCGGTGGTATTCATCTTTCCCTCTAAAGTATTGTAGGGAGGAGTTTAAACTGCAGTCCCCTTTCCACTTGAGACACGCTCCAAGTACACTCGGCCAGCATTAATGCATTTTGTTGCTGTGAATATCTCCCTCATTCCTCCAGTTAGAACTCCAGTGCCACGAGCTGAACAGTGAGAAGCAGGAGAGCCACGTGGAGAATGTCAAGCTGAAGATGACCAACGACGATCTGTCCCGCGCGCTGGAGAGCACCAGCCAGGACCTGGGGCTGGCCCAGGAACAGCTGACCATGCTGCAGGAGCAGGCGGCCCGTCTGCAGCAGGAGAAAGAGATGTGGGTCTTGTTTGTATTGACAACCATTGAGCAGTGTTTCCTCATGTTAGGGTTCTAAGACTACACACACACACACACACTCACATACTCACACACACACTCTCTTGTACTTCCACTGAATATTCAGTCTTGTTTCAGGGAAATGTACAGAGTGACTGAGGGACTGCAGAGAGAGAAGCAAAGTCTCATGAAGCAGCTTGACCTCCTCAGGTATGACATCACATGAGCTCATATCTAATATGGGTAATCTTTTTGGCCTTTGGTTAAGTTATAATGTAACAAGAAACTTTGTTAAATGTGCTTTTGCCTTCTTGACCAGGACACTCTTGTAAAGGAGATTTTTAATCTCAATGAGGCTTTCCCTGCTTAAATTAAAAAAAAATAGTTGGCAGACCTCACAAATCTGGTTGCAAAGTGAAAGGAACTCTTGTGCTTTTGTAATGCTTTCCCCCACAGATTCCATCTTTCTCATTAATTTCCCTTTTCAATCTTCCCAGAGAGATGAACAAGCATTTAAAAGATGAACGAGACATATGCTGCGGTATAGTGAGTCCATTTCCATAAAATGTGATTTAATTGCACTGCTGCCACATCTATCATGGCATCACCTGATTAATAACGAATACCTCTGTGACACAAACATGCTCTCCTTTTGTTTCAATAAGCCCCGGACCTCACTCCGAAAGAAGCAGAAGCAGAGAACGGGTCTCGCCAATATATTTGATGATACCAGCCAGCCGGCAAAAAGGTGATTCATTTATCTTCCAAATACTTGTCAGAGTGGTTCCTGTGTAACAAAGAAAAAATTCCGCCTCAGTTTGATATGAAAATCATGTATCAAAAGAGGAAAAACAGAGGGTATCTGATTATATAATCCACTGAATGAACTTTTTTGTTTAGATAAAACTAAATCTAGTGAATTGACCAATTATATCCTCTGTTTCTCCTCTGTTTCCTAAAGAGCCCCACTGTTGGTGGATGGGTCCTACCAGTCTCTGGAGGCCTTGCCTATAGAGCACCTTCATATCGTGTTTGTTGCTTCCTCTTCCTGTAGTGAAGATGACACCACCATTTCCGCCCCCTCTTTCTCCACCGCCACCGTTAGTGCCCCCGCATGTCAACAACGCCCCGCTGCAAAGAAAAACTCTGGCTTAGCCAACGGTTACGCCAAACCCGATCCACCCAAAGTGCACGATGTGAGGCCAAAGGCCAAAAAGTCACCCGGAAAGATGGCCGCCGCCAAGAGGGCGACGGCGAAAGACAGAGACCGAGCGAAGAAAGTGGAACTTAAGAAGAAGACGGGGGCGAAAGAGGAGGTCCTGGACGGCCCTCCAGATGGGTGGCCCCTCCGTCGGGTCATCTCCATTGAGGAGGACCACCTGCCCCACCTGCTCCATGGAGGCCCTCAACTTTTACTGCACCAGCTCAGTGAGGAGGAAGACGAGGCATACGATGACGAGGAAGAGGATGCTCAGAGTGACTTTGAAACGAGTGTTGTCTTGGCAGTAGACCCCCCCACCCCCCCACCTTCTAGTCACGTCCCTGTGTCGGCAGAAGCTCCTCCAGCAAGGAAATCCCGCTTAACGCACCCGGAAAAGAAGCCAATGTCCCCTCGAGGACAGCCTGCCGGGAAGGAGACCAAGACGGTATGTCCACAGCTTTGAAGGCCCCAAATGTGTTTTGATCCGAACGGAAATGTGTTATTGCATGAATCAGATTAGCATGAGTTTCTTTTTTCTGTCTCCCTGCCGTCGCCCTGCGCTTTCTCTGCTTCAGAAGACGAAAGAAGGAGCGCTGTTTTCCCCAGACCGTCTGTTCAAAGTGGTCCTAGTTGGAAACTCGAATGTCGGCAAGACATCCCTGCTGCGCTCCTTCTGTGAGGGCCGTTTCCATCCTTCCACGACTGCTACTGTGGGTGAGAAGAGAACCATTGCAATGTGCCATTGTGTAGCACGTGTCAGAGGCTGCGTTTGTGGATGCTAACACAGAAGATCGGAGCGTGACTTAGCATCACATGAAAGGGCTTGTGAAGTCACACTGCCCGTCTCGGAGCCCTGGCTCGCATTGTACTGCAGATTATGTCACTTCTGATGAATTTTTCTCCTCGCTTTCATCTTTCTCAAGCCTCACTCGAGCTTTGTTATCTCCACTTTGTTCCCCCCACCCCAACCGTGGCCCTCTCCTCTGGAATGAGGCACAGTCGGTATCACGCCTCGCCGGACCCCCTAGTGGCCGCTTTTGACTTTGTTGCAAAAACATTGAATATAAATCTAATTTAAATTTAAATATGACAAGTGTGTCCACATATTTGATCATAGAACTAAACAAAAACAAACTGTGTTGTTCAGGTATTGACTACAGTGTGAAGACGCTCACCCTGGACAATATGCAGGTGGCCATGCAGCTTTGGGACACGGCAGGTCAAGAGAGGTCGGTTTCTGTTTAGCTTTAGATACAAAACAAGCGAAGCTTGGGAATATATTTTCATTTGAAACATAACTTGGATTTGCAAGTTTACTGAAAAAAGTAACATTAAAATCAACATATAATTAATTAATCAACGTAGTATTGACACAAATTACGAACTGGGTAAATTACCAACCGGTTTTGGGACGTATTATTGCAGTAATATATTTTTTGCAAACCCAGGTAAACATTAAGTATGTACTTTCAGTGTACTTAAATATTAATAAATACATGTTAAGCACATCATTCTGTTATTCCTATTTTAGAGCTTTTCTGTACTATGCTTAAAATAAGTATGCCAATAAGCATTACTACAATTGTATATTATTCCCCAAACACATTAAAAGGCAACACTTACTAGTGTAGAATTAGTAAAGTGTGATACGTTTAAATATATGCACTGTTAAAGTTGATGGTCTTGTCCTATTATAAAGTATATTTAATAGATGAATTAACTGAAGGAAATCCTTTTCTTACACTTTTAAAGATATCGTAGTAGTATTGTGTACTTGAATTGTACAGGTGCAGGTGTGTACAGTTTAGTTCATCTCTGTCATTGACACAGGTACCGCAGCATAACCAAGCAGTTCTTTCGCAAGGCCGACGGTGTGGTGGTGATGTACGACGTCACTGTGGAGGAGAGCTTCAGGGCAGTGCAGCCCTGGCTCAGCAATGTCCAGGTCTGACCTTTGACCCGAGTCCTATGCAGCTCTTGCTTTCCTCATGTGGAGAGTTGGAAGACTATGGCGGTTTATTTATCAAACACTGATTTTATTTTAATTGATGCTTTTTGTTGTTTACACATTTATATAATTTGTAGTCTGTTGCACTATTCCTTTGGTTTGTCACGTAGTTGAACATATTTATTACACGTAGATGTGTATATATATATATTTATATATATATATATATATATATATATATGATATATTTATATATATATATATAAATATTTATATTTAATTTTGGTTGTTTTCCTACTGTGACATAGACAAATTATGACAATCACTGGACTAATTGTTTTCAGGAAGCAGCAGGTGAAGGGGTCCCCATCCTCCTTCTGGGAAACAAAATGGACATGGATGGAGACAGGAAGGTGTCATTCAAAGAAGCTAAGCATCTAGCTTATGTGAGTTTATTTTTCTACTTTTTTTTTTTTTTTTCAAAGCTTGTGGATCGTTTCATTTTACGTGCCCAATTTTAATTCTGTTTCGTATCCTGTGTAGGAAAACAAGGTGATGTTCTTTGAGGTCAGTGCCTACACTGCCAAGAATGTGACAGAGTCCCTCACACACCTGGCCAGGTAACATCAAAGCTGGGAATCTAATAAGAATAGCTGTCAAGGAACAAACCCTACTCACCAGTCATCAGATGTGTGTGTGCGCTTGCGTGTGCACGCGCGCGCGTGTGTGTGTGTGTGTGTCATCAGCGGCTCATGCAGTGTGCTCTCTGTGTTTCTGTCTTCACTCAGAGTGCTAATGGAGCAGGAGGACAGGGTGAGAGACGCAACAGTCATTCTGAGTGCTCAGCCCGTAAAGAAGAAAGCCTGCTGCAAGTGAAGTGTAAACTCAGTTTAATAAGTTCTAGATCCCTTTTTGCAGCGTTATGAGACGACAATGAATCCATTCTTTGACTTTATCATCGAATGTGTCTTTTAACACGCAGTCTTCCTTTTGGCCCACAAATGCACAACATGTGGAAGTCCACAGGTTTCAACGTGAAACCTTATGTCAAGTTTGAACGGTGAGGCTCAGAGAAAGTACAAAATAAGGTGCCGCCCCATTCCCCGTACATAGCGCTGTGTTGCCAAATCCCAGTAGTGCGGTCTATGAGACTTAAAATAGAAAAATACTCTGTTATTATTACTTTCGATAACCTTCACCGTAGAGAGAAATCATAAATAAACTGTAATTTTTCCATAAATGAATGCTAGCTTACAAGTCTTAATTTCTTTGGATTTGTCTTATGTATGTTTGTGTAGTTATGCTATATATTTAAGCCTAAACTGAACTCAATTATTCGGAATTCATTAAATTAGCTGTTTCAATGAAAATCATGAGAGAGAAATCTGATTCTTGGACATTTTATTCATCATCGTTGTTCATCTTCTTTTTCATATTCTTTGTCCAATCAAAACAAAGTGGTACAAGACATATTGCATCTGTGTTTGTTGCCGTTCTGAGGCGTTCTGTTTTATTCTGCCACCAAAGTACATTTTGTTCTGATTTATCCTCAATTAAAGAAAAACAATAACAATACATTTCACACCTTTCTGAAATCAATGAAGCAAAGAAATTGCAAATAATAAATAACAAATAAAACACAATTAATTACTGCACCCTCTAAACAATTACACAGTGCAATACATTTTAACAAATGACTAAAGGAAAAACAGATGATGACTATGCTGTGACCTTCTTGACATCACGCAGATCAATGCTTTTCAATTAGCTGCACTATCAATATAAAGACTCCTTTACACTCAAAATTAATAAAATCTCCAGAAATCAGTGAAGGAAAAAAAAGAAAATCAAGTTCATTTAGGATGTTACATTCAACGATGTGCCTGAGTCCATCAAGTTGGTACAGGTGATGGCACTATTGCTGATAGATACTTGCCTATTCTGATGACATCACTTGGGTGCTGGCATGACGGCATCCAATCAGATGCGTCTGGTCGCCCTCGCCGGCCAACTGGAATGCCTGTTGGAGAGCCTGCGCCGTCCCCCACACTCGGAGTGTGTCGAGAGGGGCTGAGGGTGGGTGGTCGGTGGTTTTTTGCTCTTAGCGCATTTTATAGTCGTGGGAAATGGCGGCCTCACATAGTTGTCCTTTAAAGTCGAGCTCCAGGGTGAACTCCAGGTCACGCTACAGATGATGAAACAATTTTTAAATGAATTAATTAAGAAATGTATGACCGAAAAAATCCATTTGATAAAGTCAAAACCAAATCTTCACACAATTTAAAAATGCAGTGGTGTAATTTGACATTTACTTGTGTAGCCGTACTTCAGTATTTATATTTCATACTACTTAATACTTCTAACCCACTTATTTTCAGAGGCAAATATTGTACCATCTACTCCGCTATATCCATGCTGCAGGTACTAGTTACAAAGATAAATCTAGATGGACATGTTAAATGCAGCTCTCTGACAGAAATTCAAGTCTATTGAGAATTCTGTGGCTTTATTTTATGAGTCTTACCACATTCTTCTCATTGGGCCTGACGGCAATACTGCCAAAGATATCCTCTCCCTTCTTGACAGTTAAGTAGTCCTCCAAGTAAAACACTGTCTGCTTCCAGTGTGTGCTGGCAGCATCTGGAGCTGAGATAGAGGACAGGAGGCGTTGTATTGTGTACAGGAAGGAGGTTAAAGAAGAAAGGAGTGAAGCGGAAAGAGAAGTTTCTGGTGAGTGAGTTCTAAGGGACACTCGGCTCCCTTGGGCACGTTGACATGGTTACAGATTTGACAGCAAAGCACCTGAAGCTGGCTCACCAAGTGGGAGAAATACCGAGCCTGAACTCCTTCAGTGATGCTCGGCCTCGGGCCCAATTGACTCGGCCAAACATAGAACCTCCTCTACACAATATTATGTAAGCACTGGATGTATGAATGTATTAGCATAAGCTTACATAACGACTTTGCAACTCTCTATAACGGGCATCCTGGACGCCACGTTACCAGAAGCACTCAGTGCAAAGTTAATGCATGTTGATTTACTGCTTAAGAGTGCTTGTGCTCAAGATATTTGGACATTTTGCTGGGATATTTCCCAGCCGGGTAGACCAAAGAGCGGAACCTGACTCTACTGGTTACCCTCCATGTACTTGTCATCTCTTCTGAGGACTCTCTGTCGAAGCTTATCATGAACTCAAGTGGTAAAGAAAGTCCTTTCTCATTTACCTCTAGTGGTATCTACCCATAAAGATATTTTGGGATTCCTGCCTTTGCTCGTTATTCTTATAAAATCCAAGTATAAATTTGCCAGTCTAACGCCTGGTTAAGACTCACCAGTGGAGAAGCCAGTCTTCTTGTGACACTTGGTGAACTCAATGTTGAAATAGGTGACGAGGGCATGGACGTAATCGTTGCGCTGGATCTGCAGACAGAAGGCTGATGTGAAGGACAGGTCCTCTGGCTTCACAGTGTAGATGTCCACTTCCTGCACAAAAAAGGAGAAAAAAAAAAATGTACTCTGCTTTATTTAAGGACATATTTCAAGAGGTCGTTGGGCTTTTCAATTCATGACATATCACGTCATAGTAAACAGCGCGTACAAACAGACACACACACAAGTTGTTAACCCCCACAAAGAGACACACACACACTCATGTAAGACATGTATATGTCAATTCTTTGCTCGATTATTCACCATAATTATTGTGCATGTGTGAGTGTTTGTGTGTGAAAGCCCACAGGTTGAATCACGGCTGGCAGACGAAGCCTGTTCACTGTACGCATGCTGTGTGGGTGTCCTCCCTCAAGTCTACAAGGGAGGGAGGGAGGGAGGGAGTGTGTGTGTGTGTGTGTGTGTGTGTGTGTGTGTGCCTCCTGAATATGAACAAATTTAAGTATCACTGGCAGTCATCACTGTGATTCCAAAATAGGAATCGGTAATGCATGTACTGTAGATGATGTTGTATGGACGAGGACGAGTTCATCTATTGGGCTGTGAATCGCTCGACCATGTGGCGTCAACATGGCAGAGTGTGATTTAACACTTCTGTCCTTTCCAATGATGCCAGGCCAGTGTCATATACAGCAAATTGTTGGAAGAGAGGGGGGTGAAGTCCCCGGGAGCAACTTTGTCATTTTAGCGTGTGATGAATGATTGACAGTTTTAAATAAGATGGGGTGAAGTGTCTGGCAGCGGGAAGGGGGGGGGGGGGGGGGGGGGAGTCCTTGAATACATACATGTAAAAGAGATACAGACAGTGGCAATGTTAAGACCGGCATATCACTATTTAACTAGAAACCCCTCTCCGACCTGACGCATGAATCACCTTTTTGATCACAACAGGATGTGAGTCCATTCTATTATCTTGTGTGACATTTCACCATCGCACAGAGGGAGAGACGGAGTGAGACCCCCACACTCAAACTACTGAGGCATGTCATTGCTTAAATCAGAGAATGTGACGGTAGATGATGGGTACGAAGAAGTGATTGAGAAGGGTAGAGTGAGTAATGAGACCAAAAAAAAAAAAGCGAGAGAGAGGATTAAAGCTATGGGTAGCTCCCGATTAATAATTATAAAAATCAAAGAAGCAGCAGGGGAAGAGGAAAAGCAATGATATAAAAAGGTAGACAGGATAAACTAAAAAGCCATCACCTCCCCGAATGCTCTTATCCTCTTTTCATTTGTGAGATAAAAAACAAGCCACTTTTAAGCATGGAAACAGATGAATACTATTACTGCTCCCCAGAAACATCCGTTATGAACTAGAAAATAGCCTCAAATGACTTCAGGATTGATCCCTCTCTCTGATTATTGTTTTTTAATGCATGTAGTTGGTTTCAAAACACAAAAGATGAAAACACCGTGCCTGTTGGGGTGTATGCCTCAAACACGCAGGCTTTTAAAAATATAAAACAATTTGGCATGAAAAAACAATGTTCATACTCCTTCACCAAGCACACATTCGTAGTCAAAGACATAGACTAACCTTTAGGAGGCAGGCGTTAGTCACCACCTGCTTGGGATCTACCAAATCCACCAGAGGCTCTTTGATGGCCACATTGCGAATGCAGCTCATGTCGAACCCGTACACGTTCTCCCACCCTGTTGCATACACAAACGTAAACCGCATATGAATACACATGCAAGGAGTATGTGTTTTCTGGATTTTTTTTTTTATTTGTATTCACTTGCAAAGCTCTGTTTTCTCTGCTCCTGCCAAGCTGCCAATAAAAAAAAATAAAACAAAGCACGTAACCCGACCAGGAAAGACAGTCCAACACTTACGCTGTCTTTCTGTCTCTCCGCTCCCTATGTGGAAAAAAGACACGGCTCTCTAAAAATAGACAGCGGACTCCTCTGCCTCCTCCACAATGTCTGGTTGGCTTTTTTCTATATTTTAGTTTTGGGCTGAAGACACACCGAGCAGGCTTTCCCTCCCCCTTTCCCTCTGTCCCTCACTCCACCTTGCTTTGTCAGAGGGCCAGACACTAAGACTGAGCGATGAGAATGTGGAATATGCCACCGACGCCGATAGAAACTAAAAATAAAAACGCAAGGGTTTGTGTACACTGAATTATTTTGGGGATTTATGTAAAAGCGTGCACCTTTTATAAGCATGTAGATGTTATAGAACAGAGAAGGCCACCTGTGCAGTGAAAGGAAATTAACCCAGATTCGGGGCCTCAGTACAAGTGTGAATGGCACCTTTATTATTGGTGCTTTAATCTGGATCACAGTGTTAAGCTCAGCACTCCTGCTGTGATGGATATTTGAACACTTGAGGTTTAGAGCACAGATTGTACGGCAGAATCAAGGCAAATACTTACTTTAGAAAACGGCATATTTGATAGTTTCTATGATGGAAATAATGCCTTGATTAAAAGTTATTATATACTTTTTATTAGTTTATCGATCAGTAACATTAGCATTGACAGAATGTGAAACATTTGCAGTTATGTTGTGTCTCTCTGTGGTCATTTTGTGTCTCTTTGTCATTGTCTTGGTCTCTTTGGAGTCCTTTTGTTTCTTTGAGTACATTGAAGGTGAAGACCAGGGAGGCTCCCTGACACTGTGGGCCCCTGGTCATGTGCCCATTAGGCCCGTTCAGTAGACCATCCATGGCTTGTATGTATAATTTGAGTTGCCAGGGAGGGAAAGAATCCTTTTCGCTGTTGTAAATCTCAGCATAACTTGCTTTGTCTCCTGGCTAACTTTAACTCTGCTTACTAACTAGAGGTTTGGACTTGTAGGAGTAAGTAAGTTAATGTATAATAATAATAATAATAATGCAATTAATTTATATAGCGCTTTTTATAATACTCAAAGACACTTCACATAATTAAAACATCCTAAAAGCTAAAAAAAATAAATAAGAATGCTCAAGATCCATTTATCAATATGTTGTTAACACGTCAAACCCAGACCTGACGGGTAGTAGAAACTGCTGACCTGATGACTCATTATAATGTGACAACCGCATGACCTTTTATTAATGACTGACTCATTTCTCGCAGTCTGAAGTAATATATCAGCCAAACAGATTTAAACCCACATTTTTCAGCTACAGCTCTTATTAAGAATGGCTTATTAGAAAGTGGAAACATCCAATGTTATACTAAACTTGAGTTTGGTTTGACTGCATCTGCACAGCGGTCATTAATAATGCACTGCACAGCTTAGAGGGAGACAAAATAGAGAGAAAATACAAATCTCCCATAATTACTCACAATGTATCTTGAAGTCTTTGTACTGCCTGTCTTCAATGGCTACCACATAGAGAGCTGCTCTGTCAGGGAACATCAGGCCTCCAGGTTTCTGAATGCAAGAAAAGCTTCTGGTATTAATGCACACACACACACACACACACACAAAGGCCATCCAGCCCCTCTATTGTTCACACACCTGCCATGTAGTATATGATGACATGTGCAGAGTTTAAAGGCTGCAGGCAACTCCTGAGGTTAGATACCAGATCATTCATGTATGACCTCAGCACAGGAGAAAGCAGACACATGCACACAGGCGTACAGTAAATCCTCTACTTCATCACTGCCTGGTGTGTTTATGTGTCTAAAGCCTTACTTGTCCAGCCAGCCTCACACACACACACACACACACACACACACACACACACACTCTAAACCCAGCCCTCCCTGAAGCCTCTAGCAGCACTGTCATACCAGCCACTTATCCCTGGCGAAGATGACGGTGTTGAGCATGGACTCGTAGAAGAGGCAATAGCCCATCCACTCCGAGATGATAATGTCCACCTTCTCCACAGGCAGCTCCACCTCCTCCACCTTGCCCTTGAAGATGGTGATGACTGCGAGGGGTACAGCAGGCAACAAATTACTTCACGGCATCTTGATCACATTAATGCAGGACAATAACTGTATTCTTATGACGTTGATTTTTATGCTTTGGGATTTATGTAAAATAGTATGGCTTAATTACTACACTTGTGTCTCTGTGCTTCATGCATGAATTGGTCTTGTTTTCTGTTTTAAATTTGACCCGTGATATGGAAATACTGGGTGATAGATTTATAAAAGAAAAGCACAGCTATTTAAGAGTCACTAATGACACTTGTGTGCCTTAATAAGACCATCCTTTTAAAATTCCCTGGGATGTAAATAAAACAAGATGAAACAAAACCCGCCTGATGAAAGATGTGCAGGTTATGAAACCCGCCATCTGTTGCCAGTCCTCCATCTGTGAAGCTGAGGGTGGCGTTTCACAATGAGAATCGGCAACACTGAGGGAGCTCTGATTGATGGCAGGATATTTGACATCAGAGGCGAGCTGTCGGTTAACCATCAGAACTGTGACTAACATTGTGGAGTGTGGCGACGATGATGGAAATATAACGATCTTTCACGCTGCTTCTAATCCAGACGCCATCGGGCTGTTCTGCATCGCGACGGGCGAGTATGACAAATATGGCGCTAATGAGAAACCACTTCTACTTACCATTGTGGAGGTGATTTGACTTGATAATCTTCTCGGAATATTCGGATATGCTTGAACATTCAATCTGTCGGCAGAAGGGCAAAACCACAGATGTGGTGTCTTCTGAACAAGAAACTGTTGCATGTGGGTGGCAATATCTATATTTTTATCCATCAGAAATATGTTCCTTAGTTTTCCATGACATTGGAAGTGACTTGTAATGGCGATAGCTCCCATGTTGCCTCCCTATATGCAGACGATTACCTTTGAGGTAATACTGGAAGGACACTTCCAATCCATCCAAACACTAATGTCCCTGATCACTCACCCCAGAGCCTGTGCAGCATGAACACTAATACATAATGTCGCTCTCCTATCCATAAGTGTAATACAGTATGAATTATACACGTCTGTGGGAGACACTGGCGTTAATGTATAACCTGTGACGAGGGGAGCCAGATGTCTCTTATTCCCTGTGTGTACGACTGTCTGAAAGAGATTTATCACCAGAACACAAGGAGCTAAAGAGGAATCTGTTAGTGTTTCATATGGAAAAGGAAAGGCCACGCATGAGACAGCAGAGCCGGATATGATATCAATTTGGACACGGAAAAGGTGTGCGCACTCTCTCTCTCGCTCTCGTTCATTAATATTTAATAGCAGAAGCTGTTAGCTGATTCTAATGAATATTAGAAACGGTATCTGTTCGTGGCTAAAGGGTGCATCTATCCGTCTCACCCCATACACGTGTTTGGCGCCGGCATTGGCGGCGAACATACAGAGGATCCCCGTGCCACTGCCAACATCCAGGACGATTTTGTTTTTGAACGCATGCTTGTTGTGGTACATGGCATTCCGGTAGGTCAGCGTACGCACCTCGTCCTTCAGCATCTCCTGTTTGGATGAAGAGATCAAACGGAAAGCTCATAGCTGTGATACACAATGATCTGCATTCTAGATTTGTAGCTTCTTTACTGAACTGGTATAGAGTACCTGCAGAACAGTGGGATCCATACAATCCCCAAAGGAATACATCATATATATACTATTACATAATGAACATACAAATGTGGACACATGTTCTTGTAAAATGAGGTAGATAAGGCAGTATGTAGGCCAAAAGCCTCGGTGACATTGGCAGAGCTTCTTGAAATAGAGTAAAACAGGAAGCCTTCAGGGACGGCCTGATATCCATCTCTCTGAACCCATTCACACATCCCACTTTCTGTCTTTCTCGCGTAGCACTCCTCTAATCAGAGCACACTCTTTGTCTGCAAGTAGACAAAAACCTGTCCCACACGCTAAATATGGACACTATTAAAAAAGGTATATACTGTATGTCCCAAAACTTTCCCAACACCACTCCTTCACAGATCAAGGTCATTAGCTATACAATTATAGTCAGAAGTTCATGTTCTGTCAAAGATAGACACAGATTATTTTCATTTATGGAATACTGAACATGGACCATTATCACATTTTTGGTTTCTTTAGTGCTAGCTGGTAATGGAAAAGCCTTCTCTTTTGTCAGCCGTGAGACACTTTCCACTCTCTTTTTTTTCCTCCACAAGATCGTAGGCGGACAGTTCTCATGTTTATGTTTGGAGTTTAATTCGGGAGCATCATTTAGCCACAATTTTATATGTAGTAACTATTGAGTTAATTTTGTTTACTAGAAATGCTAGAAGCTTTAATCATTTATCTTCTGAGAGCTGTTCATTTACAATCGATTTTCTAATTTAATGAACTGTGGTTTCATAATCAAGTGTCTATATGCAATAGTTTCTTAGTGATATGTCCATGGAATTAAAACAGTCAACGTGTTTGAGGTATCCTGCTGACAGAACGCAGACTAACAGGTTGAAATGCCCTGGCTGGCGGGTGAAGGAGCATCAGGTTAGACGTCTGGTGTCCTTCTTTTAGCCGAGCAGCTGTTTGTCAGCCTGCCTACCTCATGGATGCCAAAGTGGGCATACGAGTCGAAGTAGTAGTCCCGTGATGTCATTTCCTCCGGGCTGATGAATTTGGAAATCTTGCCTCGACCAGGACAGGTGGCCAGGGCTGCTACATGAGGCGTATGCGGGATGCAGGGCACATGGTGGGTAGTAGGCACTGGTTTCGGCAGCGGGGAGGGCTGGGCAGACTCAGAGAGGGGGGACGTAACAGGCTGTTGCCGCTGTTAAAGGGGAAGAAAGAAGGACAGACAGAAAAGGGGAGAATTTGCATCATAACTTACAGACAAATTAGGTTGTTGTTTTTTAAAGAAGAAAAAGCATATAGTGTTTGAGGATTGTTTGTCCAGTCATTTCGAGTGAGTGGACCTGCCTTTATTACAGGGCTGCCGGATGAATTCATATAAGCTGCCAGGAATTCACACATAGTCTTCGACGTAACACAGACATGAAGACTCGAGCCGGTAACATATGCAGGTTTCATTTCAGCACCAAGGACAGCGGCCACGTTCAATAGCGTCCACACACGTACAAACCGCCCGCGTGCATTATCGCTCCTATCGCAGTCACAGCGACCCACTCTCATCACTCACAACATCTGCATCAAGACACCGAGAGGAACGCACGCGCGCCATCATACAGTGATTCGAAAGCGGTCACGACGACGGCAAGAAAGACACAGATGTGCACGTTGTAGTCAAATGCGTTGCCACCACACAAATAGGCGCAACGGCATTGCCCCCCCGGGTGCCGCTATCGCCGGGTGCAGCACACCGCAATGTCCCTTACCTCCGAGCTGTCCGCCTCCGCCATCTTCCGCCGTAGCAGCAAACAACGCGACGAGTGCCTCAGTCCCATGAGAGCCGACGAGATTTACGCAACTCTTGAAAGTGTAGAATTGGTTTTTTTTTCTTTCTTCTTCTTAATAGAAACGTGTCAAAAAAATAAATACAAAATAACACTAAGCCACCGGATACATGGCTGTAATACACGTAAAGATGAAAGTCATAGTAGAAGACGTGTATATAGGCTTGGTGTCCCTCAAATGAAGTCTTTTCCCCGGTAAAAAAAAAAGTTGTTAAATGGATTGGCGTCGGGTGAGACGTGCAGCAACCCATGCAGTGAAGAAGACACAGCTGGTTTTAGAGCGGGGACAGAGGTCCATTGGCTTGAAGGTCTCTGCCACGACTAAAAGGTCGCAGGACGGATCCCAGCAGGAGTCCTCGTGTCCACCAACACCAGGGATCCCCGATCAGAAGAAGACACTGCAGTCATACTCTCACAAACACAAACCAGTGGAAACCAAACTCCACACCAGACAAAAAAAAAATCGATGTTTCTCCTGGAATCACTTATTTCATCTCTCAGCGTTTGGACCTGAAGACTGACATTCTTATCTCCGTGTGCGCTGCGTAATCCCGAGGGGGGGAGGTTGCCGGAGAGAAAGTTAAAAGGGGTTCAAACTGTGAGTGTGCACTGACGTTATACACACGAGTGGAATAAAATCGTGACAAAAATATGAAACCGCCTCAGAAAACATAAAAAAGGTATACGTCGCTGCTTCCCGAGGACAGATGCCTCCTCACCAGACTTTTCCATAGAGGCAGAAAGCAGCTCTCTCCGGAAAGGCAACTAACGAGCTGCGCATGTTATGTAACATATAGAGGTGTTTTAATCTGCTGGATAAATAATAAATAAATAACGTAGATTACGATATGTTCATTTCGTCTATGTGGTTATACACTTTCTTTTGTTACTGCTAAATAAAGTACATATTGTGACATTTGCAGGTTCCTGCTGCCCGGGAATGTCCGGTGGTATTAATATTGAAATTACGCAGTCATGGCTGTGCAATTTTAAGGAAAATTCAGAATTCAGCTCAGCCAATCAGAAACGAGCTTCGAAGAAATTCTTACCTGAAAGCAGTTTAATAAGTGGGTCTTTCATTGACATGTTCCAGAAAACAGGCGATGTAACTTAAAGGAGACATTAGGACAATAAATAATAACAAAACAAAGCGGATATGGCAAAAAGCATTTTATGGTACATGAATTATATGAAATGCATGCATGATAGATGAAAGAAAAAGCATAGATGTATGTATATTTCTTATCAGGAATGTACAAGAATAGTATCTAAGACGTTAATGAAAGCAACATAGGTATCTTAATCCTCATGATTTACTGAGTTATCGCTCATGTTCATGTCTTCTTCATAGGTTAGTCTGAAGACAAAGGAACAGGCACAAATGACCAGTCACAATAGTGCACATGTATGCTGTTGAATTCCAGGTTTTGTGATCATGATAAATTAATTTGACAACTGTCTCCAAGCAGGCCTCACTCTCCAGGAGTCGAGTCTGCAGTCTACCCACCAGGTGCCAATATCCACTCCCTTTCCTGGTGTTCTTTCAGGTCACAAATTGGAGCAATCACTCATATTTTACATTAACCTCATGTCTATTCATTTTTCCCACCTGATGACCTGCATCTGTCTGTCAGGGAGGGGCATCACTGAAAGAGAAAAGGTACAGTATGTCTCGCTGGAATTTCCTTGTCTTAAATGTGAGGGTAAAAGGAATGTATTTGGACAAAACATGCAATTGTATTAATACCATTTTAAATTCACACAATATAAAACAATTATATCCATAATAACTACTGCATTCCACTTGGACAATCAGAAAATATCTCAGACTTCTGGACATTTGATTTCCTTTCTCTATCGTATGCTGTTGATGTCTGCGTCTGTTCCTCTTTCATTAGTTACTGACTCACTCATTTGATGCTGGGACCAAAGACTCAGTGTAAATAACTCTGAAAATGATCACAAGATATTTGTCACGGAAGAAAATGGGCTTGTGTCCCATTAATGAAATACAATGAAACACACCAGGTTTTAGTCCCAGTTATGGATGAGCTCCATCATCAGTAGTGCTTAAGAACATCGGCCCACGCATCACACTCAAGGATAATGTGTGCATCCACTCAAAAAAACACACACACACACACATCAGTGTGGGGGCAGGAGTGAAAGCTGTAGGCAGACTACAATTGATTGACTTACAAATCTCAGCAGATATTCTATTTGTGAGTAGCATCGCCCACCTAAAATGTTAAGAGCTGCGAGGAGCCAGGGCTCACTGAGACGGATTTCTAGCGGTGGGGTTAAGAGGTTAGATGTAGTTTAGGTGACCCTAATGTCACAAGTTCAAACCCCTCAACATCTAAATGTGTTTGTCCAGAACACTGAACCTGCAAACTGCTGAAACAGTGGGTGTCATTGCCATAATCTCTTGATTAGTGAAATGTGTACAAGCACTTTATTAGTCAATAACGGAGGTATTGCGACGAAGGCTTGTACAGTAAATGCCTCAATGTGGGGAAAAATGGTCAAGACTTGGTGAAATATTTTACAACTTTGAGTTTAATATTGAGACAGATCTTACAGGAAATGACATTAGTCTACATGTCTAGTTTATTCTGCCAGATGTGTCAAATGCACAGAAATCACTATAAATTACAGAAACCAGCAAAGTGACGAATGTTTTACAAACTCGTCTTTCTTCTTTCTGTCTCTTTCAAAAAGACTTTATAAACATACAAATATTTTTTACAAAATACGCATGACTCTGATGACCTTTTTATAACAGTTTACATGTGTTGTTAATACTTTAAGAAGGCCTGTTAAGTGTGTTAATAGAGACCAATGCTTGATATTCTGTGGTCTTTAAAGAAGAAACAAACTCAGTGTGTTTCAGGTACAGGGGTTATGATGAGAGGGGCTTCATCTTTGTTGTTTAGAAGACTAAAGTATGGATAAAGTTTCTCTGTAAAGTGGTAGCCAGTGAAAGAATAGATATGCAATTTAGAATTCACGTCAAAGAAAGAAACCTCTCCTTTATTGTAGTCCACAAAGATGCCCACCTTCTGAAGCTTGTCTTTCAGCGTGAGTTTCACACTTTTTGATGTATATGCACGATATATTCCTTCATCAATCCCAATGTTCCAAGCACCATTTTTTACTGACAGAAGTTCGTTCCCCCTCCTATCCACAGACTCTTTGACCACTCCGAGAAGCCACTCAGTATTTCCTTTCACTTGCACCTCATAGTAAAACTTCCCTGTTGTAAACCCGTCCTCGGCCAAAACATCTGTACATGTTTCAAATCTCTTTGGATTGTGGGGAAGATTCTGGCCTGTGCCTAGATTGGTCACTTGTTTTCCATCCGGACTAATGACAAGTGAATAATTCGCTGTATCGGGATCAAAAGTCAAGTCCACTGCATGTTCTCTCATTCTTTTCATTTTGATCTCAGGGAGCTCCTCCATTATTTCATCAACTCTCCGTTTCAGCAGAGCCACGGCGCCTCTCGCTGCCTCGAAAGACGCATCGCTGTGACCGCCAACGTTGCCCCAGTTGGCGTTTAGAGGACAGCACAAGGCTGGGAAACTCTGCAGAAAGTAATGGTGATCCTTGGACTGGGACAGCTGCTCCAGCTGACTGCTTCTGCTCTCCAGCTCCGCGACCTCCACCCTCAGTTCTCTGATCAAATCTTCGGCCTTCTGCTTGGTGGCTCTGTGTCTCTCATCAATCACCCCAACTAGTTCGGCCTGGCTTCTCTGGATGGAGCGGATCAAGTCTGTGAAGACCTGCAGACTGGCTTCTTTCTCCTTCTCAGCTTCTGTTTGGCGGACATCAAATGCCTTTTCCAACTCCTCTATCTTCTCGTTCCGCGCCCGTGTCATCTCTTGAATACTTGCCATCGCCTCACCTTTTTTTGCCATCGTCGCTTCATACTCCTCCTCAAGTGAGACAACATCGTGGCTCTTGTGATGGGTTCTGATACACGAGACGCAAACAGAGGCCCGGTCAGTCCTGCAGTACAATTCGGTTATCTTGCTGTGCGTCTTGCACATTCTGTCTTCCAGATTCTTCACCGGGTCGAATAGTGTGTGGCCCTTGAGACCGACAACTCTCTGATGTGGCTCCAGGTGAGCTTCACAGAAGGACACGAGACACGTCAGACAAGATTTAACCGCATGTTCCTTCGTCTCAAAGCAGATGTCGCAAAGAACATCTGCTGTGGCAGGACGCTGCGGGTCAGGAGCTGAGGCCTTGACTTGAAGTAATGTCTTAAACTCTGCAGCTAACTCCGACAGTAACGTGTTGACTTGGAGCTCAGGTCTCTGGGGAAATTCATTTTTGCATAATGGACACTGGCAAGGGCCACTGCCGTCCCAATACGTGTGGATACATGCGGTGCAGAAGTTGTGTCCGCATGGCGTTGAGACTGGCTCAGTGAACACATCCAGACAGACGGAACAGAGGAACCTCTCCTCGGACAGCAGACTGGCCATATCTGGACAGGAAGTAGTACAAATACAATTACTACTCATGCAATTCAAGTCAACGGGCTGACTGATCTGCAGAAAGTAAATGGAACGGTTCAACCATTATATCTTTCTTACCTGTAACGTGTTCAAAGAAGCTGCTCACGCAACCGAAACCGACAACACTTTGAAAACTCCTCACTGAGTTTCGTTTCAGCCCGGTGACGTTGGCAGGAGCTCCTCCCCTGCTTGGGAACTACACACTTCCTGGTACATTTTTTTTAACTCCTTCGCCTCCATTCACATGACGAATAGTCATGTGAGGTGGACTTTTTTCAAACACGCATTTCTACTTTGTAGTTAAATATTTAACTTTTATTCCAACACTGACATAATAAGGACACGTCTTGTAAATCTAAAGATACTGCCAAACACCACCCCCAAATTCAATTTGAAAGAATAGCTCATTATGTTCACATCCTACGTATTATAGGCCAGTCTTCACATGTTGCTGGTGCGCAGATGTAATTGCAGAAAGAGGTTCAAGGCAAAAATAATGCTTAGTTCTCCAAGCACTTGAAAGTTGAACATATTTAAATGATGGCCTCATGATGGTGCTAGATGAATCAGCGAAGGCATCACTAACTTATCACAACGCATCCTGAGAACGGCATGAGTGTCTGCAGCAAGATTCATGGCAATCCATCCAACAGTTGTTGCGATTTCCTCTGTTCTCGGTCCATCTGTTGTTGCTTTCATTTGAGACTTGACTCTTCTCACAAATCCCACAGACAGATTGCCATCAGTGTGTGTCAGTGTTTCTCTTTCACTGTGGCGATTTCCTGACACCGAGGAAGCAGCAAGCTAAACTGTTTCTTCAATAGGTTTGGTTCACATCCCTCATCTGTCTCCTCCACACGACACACTGCTGCTGAGTGAGAAGCTGCGGGCGGTGGGGGTCAACGCGTCCACCGTCTCCTGGATCACTGACTACCTCACAGGCAGACCACAGTATGTCCGACTGGGCCGTGTGCTGTCTGGGACGGTGGTCGGTGATGTTGGAGCCCCACAGGGAACTGTTCTGTCTCCCTTCCTGTTCACCCTGAACACCACTGACTTCCAGTACAACTCGGGGTCATGCCATCTGCAGAAGTTCTCTGATGACTCTGTGGTCGGGTGTATTAAGGATGGACGGGAAGTGGAGTACAGGGCAGTAGCGGGTGACTTTGTGGAGTGGGCCGGTAGAAATCACCTCCTTCTGAACATGGCCAAGACTAGAGAGATGGTGGTGGACTTCAGGAGGAAGACGACGGCTCCACAACCGAGTTCTGGGAGAGGATGTGAACATGGTGGAGGAGGATGTGGACATGGTGGAGGAGTACAAGTTCCTGTGTCTCCATCGACAACAGACTGAACTGGAAGGCCAATATCAACGCTGTGTACAAGAAGGGGAGGAGTCAACTCTTTTTCTTGAGGAAACTTTGATCCTTTGATGTGTGCAGCAAGATGTTGGAGATGTACCAGTCTGTTGTGACCAGTGATCTGTACTTCTCCGTAGCCTGCAGGGGGAGCAGCATTGGCTACAAACAGGACTATCCGGAACAGGTGATGTAGGAGGACACTGAAGAAATGATTGTCCATATTGGATAACCCGGACCACCCTCTCCACCACCTACTGCAGGGACAGCAGAGCACATTCTCCAACAGACTGTCACGAGGACAGATACAGGAGAACATTCCTGCCCACTGCTATTAGACTTTATAATAAATCCCCTCTGGCCAGATCCTCCTCAAATTGAATCAACATTAATAACCCTTGCACCGCTTTCACTTTATATACTTAATACTCAATTATATACACTGTATATACTTTGCATTTTTTCATTTTCTTTCTTTAATTATTTAATTGTCTTACATTTAAAATATCCTGCTCTGCTATTTTATTGTAACCTTGTTTACAGTTGCTACAAACAAAATCCTCCCCGGGGATGAATAAAGTATCTGTCTGTCTATTTATCTTTTTAGTCCATCCTGGCTTTTCCTTATCCAGCACACAAAATAGCAAAGACGGTTGCACAGCCTGAAAGCTCTTTACTTCTTTAGAAGTTTCTTGTAGTCTGTTATCTCTCTGACATTCAGTTTCATCTGCTTGACTTGTGCTGTAGATATCGCCACCTTTTGACACCCCTGCGTAACTTGTAGAACTTAGAGCCGTGTGCTCTTTTCGAGGAGGCCAGTCTGTAGTGTGGCTTCCAGATTAATCTGACCACAAGAGGTCAGGAACAACAAGCAGTATCTGAGTGGCTCAAAATTTACTCCATTGTACTTTTACAGGACATTCATGGGAGTGGAACCTCTGGTTAATACAAAACTAGTGATTTTAGTTGGAAAACAAAAATAATACCAAACAGTATAAATTCTCTGTGTTTAGTCACAGTCTCCATTTCAATTTAAAAAAGTCTCTTGAGCAAGAACATTGTTAATCATTTTATTTAAATCCTACCAATTATTTTCACACATTTTCATCCTCTTTGTGCAAAATGTCCTATTGAGATGGGCATAAATCCAAGCAAACAGATTTTGATTTCAAACTTGGCAAATATAATGTCAGATTAAATGAATGGATGCAGAACACTGTGGAAGCAAATGGGCAAGTCTTTTTTTAAACTACTTTTTGAAACACATCCCCCTTTTCCCTTTGTCACTCGTATAATCACAAATGCACACACCAATGCACATTGTGTTTGCTTTCCCCTTAACCAGTTTGTATTTGACATGCATGCTTTGTCATGCCCTGCTCCTGTGGGAGAAAGCATCGCAGGCCACAAACTAACTTCGTCAGAATGAGACGCAGAGGCACTGGCTTGGTATAGAAATGAGCTGGTTTTCAGGGAAACCACTCTTCTGTTTGTTTTACAATGTGCCATCTATGCAAATATGAGGAAATGGAAAACGGACAGGCTCCAAATTCCTATAGAACAATTATATTCTGTACCTTTTTTTTTCTTCTTCTTCTTCCTGTTGGATGATGTTTACTTGGAAGACCTAATGGATGACATCCTCCGCTACGTAATGTTGTTTTGGTAGACTAATTGTCGGAAGTCCAGGTGACCCCCCTGCAGCCATCATCTAGCTTGAGAGTTTATTTAATCACTGAGATGGAAAAAGAGGGAAAGAGTAAGTCTGTTTTTTGTTGGAGAGGAAGTCTTGCTGTGGTGAACAATCGTTATTAGATAAAATAAAATAAAAAAGGGGCACAGGGACCAGGTCTTTCATATATTTAGAAGATATTTTTGGCTTTTATGTTATGAACATACAATCTTGAGCTATAATTCTAAAGAGTTTGGTGTCCTAATTCCATCTTGCTTGTCTTTTACATTTGTTGTTGTTTCATTAATTATTATTGGGGTTTGTGTATAGTTCCATTTCTTTGGTCATTACAAGACTTCTGAATAAGAAAAAATAAAACAAGTCTCAACAAACATGTAAATGTCAGTCTGCTCAATGTTGAAATACAAACTGTCCTTCTGTCTTCATAGTCAAGTCAACACTAAGGGCTTCAACCTTGCATTCATTTATGTAGAAACTGTCTCGCAAAAAATAAAGTCTGTTTACTGTAGTCTGTGTATTCTCCTCTTTTTTGTTTTGCTTATTCATGTACAACTAATTGAAACATTCTCCAGGGGATATGTGGTTACATTGTCACCAAGGTTATGCTGTTAATGTCACGGTGGTATTCGGCCTATCACGTGGTTAAGGGTATAGCGACTCAATTTCCTTCTGTCACTCCACATTGCGACCCTTTCCACAGGTTAACACTGTGCTGCCTTCAGGGGTAGTTAGAAATATGAAGTTTATTTTTAGACGTGTGCGTTTGAGTGTGTATAGATACATACGCATGTATGTAGTTCGTGGGTCTACCTGTCCAGGTTCTGCAGATGGAAGTAACGTTAGGTAGGCCGACAGAAGAAGATACATCCGGTGCTAAGCATTTCTTATCTGTTTCAGTGGGATGTGCACATGGTCAATTACAAATACATTTAATAAAAATAATCTTACAAAGTCATAAGAGATCAAAATAATTTGATCTGCATGACTTTGTTCCTTTCTGGTAGGCCATTTCGCAGTGTAAAAAAGTACTGCAGTGGTTATTCACTTTGAACATATTCGAGCTGCCCCTAAAGGCATCATCCACACAAACCTGCTGTACACGCTGGAAGCAACACGCTCACTGCTGCGGCGTCGGACACTGCGCCTTGTCGGGAACAACAACGCAACGAGGTCGTTTACCACTAAACATTGTTCAGGTGAGTCTGTTTTCAGCGACGAGCGAGTCGAAAACGTTATAGTTATGTCGAGGACGACGAGGCAATTTGGTGAAACTTTGTACTGCGCATCAACGACGCAGGTGGAGGGGTGTTTATGTTCTCCCAGGATGCACACGAGCCTTCTCCCTTGTCCTGAAAAAGGGAGCAAATAAAGTGAGTCCTAAACTGTGAAGGACGCATGTTCGCGTGAATTAGGGGCTGCTTGTGGACGCCGAAGCACACCTGCAGTGGTCAAAGTCCGAAAATCTCCCAACAAACAAAGACATAGAAGAAACCGTCTTATCTGACACCGTGAACGGGTTAGCTGCTGCTTAAACGGTGCAAATAAAATAAAATAACCGGCCATGGCAGGTCTCTGTCTTCACTCTGTCTTCACAATAAGAAATGTGTGAGTAAGCCTATACTTAATAGAACCCACGTAAAGCACTGACAAGACCTGTGTTTGGAACTACTTTTTCTTGGAGATAATTAATAGCAATGGGAAATCTTTACGGTCATAGATGACACTGTTGATTTGTTTTCCTAAAGCTATGAACAAGCAGGATTTCCATTCTGCTTGGGAAGATGCAGTTTTCCCAATACCCTTTGCAAATAAAACCAACACGTTGTGCATGTCTAAATGCTCGGATGAACTAAGACTACTTAAGTATCGATCGAAAACCTGGTTAAGTATCATTATTAATCCAATACTTTCCTGGATACGTGCAACCCACCCTTTTGAAATCTTCTTTTCTTTTGCATTATGTTTTGATGCTTTTAATGGTTTTCATGCGAAGCACTTTCAATTGCCTTGTTGTTGAAATGTGCCATACAAATACACTTCCCTTGCCTTGTCTTACCTGACTGTATTAGACTGTCATTAGACTTTTGATGGATTATGACTCTCTGGTCAACAAACATAAAACCGGCACCGATCATTCCCTTTGGTGCTATTCACCGAAAGATATGGCGTTGATCAATTTCATGGGTCTAAGTGCTTCATTATTTACAGAAGTCAAACTGTGCTCGACTCCCTCCACGATTCAAAGGTTTATGGACTGTTGAGGTCCATGCATAATTTAAAGGTGTGGCTTGTGGCTATATCAAGAGGAGATGATATTGTGAACTTGGATGCTGCGTCACTTAACAAATGGTAAGATGCATCCGACTTATGGTAATAGTCACACTCGAATGCTCACAAGATTGTTACTTACTACTCCGTGATCAGCGCAGATTGCAAATGTGAGAAGGAAACATTAGTAATTCAGTTTTGTAAGTTATTGGACCTGGTAAAGCATGCAAGCTGTAAACGAGAAGTGGACTTGAAGTTGTTGCCCTTGTTGTGACAAAACAAACAAAATCCCTCTGATTACTCACACATTTAATGCAGAGCTGTCAATTGACAGTGAGCTGGTTCTTGACTTGAGTATGTTGGTCTTGCGTCACTAAACTGCTGCAGTTCCCCGTCAGTGTCAGTAATATTGTGTTTGCTGTGTAATGCTTTTGTTCCTTTTTCATTTTCCTTTCCCTCAGATAATGGCAAAGGTATTTATTTGGGTTGATATAGCCCAACTCAATCAGAAGGAAATACATTCAATTATATTAATTGTATTCTAATTTTACATTTTGAGTAGTATTAGGAATATACACTTTTTTTTTGTTAGAATACTTTCTAACTAGCAGGCTTATCAACTAGTTTGGGATTCAGAGTCAATTAGTTATTTTTTCCCTGCTAGTGCCTTACCATTTTGGTATTAAGGGAACATTGTGGTCAGTCATGAAAGTGTTATTCATGTAACTAGAGCCATAAAGTATCACATGATTTGCTGTAAAAAAAAAAATGTATTTGAAGACAAAACAATCTGCACTTTCAGAATTGAACTGGACGAAAAAAAGATGTCGGCGGTTTATAAAGATGACCAGGAGGACTGGCTGACTGTGTGTCTGAAGTACCTGCTCTTTGTTTTCAACTTTCTCTTCTGGGTAAGTGAGAGCTGTAAATGTAGTCTTCTTACCTTCACTTTTTATTTTCATCTATTCAATTGTGCCGACTTGCGATGTGTCACTCAAACAGCATTAAATAAGCTTTGAATTCAGCCTCTTTTGGCAGCCGGTACAGTGCAGTAACATTGACAGGTCTCGCAGGAAAGGAGGAGACGAGTGCAGTGACTAGAACAACATTAAATTATTTTCGTGAAAGCAAAACCATATTTTTTGCATTGTAAAAATGCCTGAATGTTCCTTTTGAAACTGCAGATAGAGAGGCATTAGAGAAAAGGAGCCATGTAGAAACAGGGAGACTATTAAGGAGAGCTCCGACTCTGAAAAGGCTGAGCTACGGACTTGGCCCAAGGTGAGTCATAGATTATTTAGGGCTTGTCAGTGTTCGGTGGGGAACAGAGTGTCAGACTCTGGCAACACATTTTATGATACTGCAATTCCCTGCTAAAAGCGAACGCTCTTGCAGCTACTGTGCAGATCGTGTCTGGAGTCCCTTTGAAACAAGTGTGAGCCAAATAGAATATTGTGTGCGTCGAGAGAGAGAGACATATCTGTGTGGGGGAGAGGTTAAAGAGAGAAGAGGGATCAGGCTTTTAATGCTCTGACACCACCTTTAAAATTCATACACATTGTCTCCCTCTTCTTGGGCCACAGGCAGCACATCTTTTGTCAGACATTGCTGGCTTTCCACCCATTTTCCTTTTTTTATTCACAAAAAGCAGTATATAAAACTTACAGCTAGTCATCTTGATAATAAATATCAAATCCGTTCACTTTTGATATGGAGGGATTGGATTATTGCATGTCTACTAAGTTCAGATTCAGTTTTTTTTAATGCTGCGGCCCACTGTTTAAACTTCTTAAACATCAAATCAAGTCCTACATATGCTATAGCTCCCTCGGGTTCTGTGGTACTCCTTGGTTGGGCATGTGTTTTTGTGAGTTTTTGGATCTTTTGACGGGAATGGGAGGATGAAGGAGAGCGACTCTCTGAGGCATTTCCTCTGCATCCGCCTTTGAGACTGATGACAGGAACAGACCCTGGGTCTGTTATCCAGGATTGCTTCTAAGGAAGTAGTCATTATGCCCTGACTTGACCGTATTATGTTATTCTTCTGTTAGTCTTTATGCTTGGCCACTTTCCACTGTTTCCTTTTCCCCTTTTGCCCCTTTTCACTCATCCACCGTCCTCTCACATTGTTGCATTGTGTGTCTCATCTAATAGCAGTGAACTCACTTCCTGTTTGTAACTTCCTGCCCTGTAAAGTGCCATACTTGTCTTTTATTTGACATGACACACTTAATGTTTTCACAATATTTCCTTTCTTCGTTCAAGTCATCATATGTCCTTTCTCCAATTTATAACCCTTATCTTTCCTTCTGTGGAAGCTTTTGCTGCGCGTGCATCAGTTGTATAGTATCTTCTTTTATCTTTTACATGCAGATCTGTAAAGCACCTTCAAAACCATAGTCTACAAACCAATGGGTGACGTCACAGTGCCTTTGTCCACTACTTATCCATAGTCTATGATTATAATACAGTGGTCCTGGTGCCACCTGCTCTCTCCCTTCTCTTCCAGGTGGGTGGAGCAGCTGTTTTGGGTGTAGGAGTCTGGACACTGGTGGAGAAGAGCGACTACTTGAGCCTGCTGGCCTCCAGCACTTTCGTTGTCTCGGCATATATCCTCATCGTTGCCGGAGGCCTGGTGGTGGTCACGGGCTTCTTGGGCTGTTGCGCTGTCATTCGGGAGCAGAAAAGCTGTCTGTCCACGGTGAGACTGGGGACAGTTTAATATCTCTCATTACAAATACAAAGGAGGGTTGTGTTCTTTGAGAAGGCCCAAGTGCAGGTAACAGTTACTTCTGAAACACCCTCAAGTAAGTAGCTGCACTGTAACTTAGAAGTGGCCGGCAACAGAAGACTGCAGTTTTACTTTGAATGTGTGTGTTCGTGAAACTAAATCAACTCACTTATGCCTTGGTCAAAAGCAATCTATGAGACTGAATTATCATATCACCTTGTCCTTATATGACTTAAACTGTAATATCACAATAAATCACATTTACCTCTAACGGGGAATGAAACATCGTCCCCATCAGCCTTTTATACTCTCTCTGTACGACCGTCCACGACGTGGCCGCTCACGCTGAACATCCGGTCCTTCATTCAAACAAGCTGCGCTTCAACCATGAGTCCAAACTCAGAACAACAAGAATCTAGAAAGTACAATTTCTTCAATAAAGTTAAACTACAAAGTGCTATCAGTGAGAGCCATTTAAGTGCTACTAAAGTGCTAAACAACAAAGTGCTATCAGTAAGAGACATTTAAGTGCTACTAAAGTGCTACTACGGCGCTACATTCTCAATTCAAGGTATTAGTCGAAAAAGATGTGTTTTTAGTTTGCGACGGAAGGTGTAGAGACTTTCTGATGTCCTGATGTCAATGGGGAGCTCGCTCCACCAATGAGGAGCCAGCACAGCAAACAGTCGTGATTTTGAGTGTTTAGCTTGCAGTGACGGAGCTACGAGCCGATTGGCAGAAGCCGAGCGAAGTGAACGAGCTGGGGTGTACGGTTTGACCATGTCCTGGATGTAGACCGGACCCGATCTGTTCGCAGCACGATACGCAAGTTATGTCATTGAAATTATCATGTGGGTAACTGCTGATGATCCTAGCATGTCATGTCTACATCGAGAGGGTGGATGCTCGCCCGGATGTATGCAATGAGTGGCCTCTGTGCAACTCCGTGACACGGAACCCTGTCCATTCCCTTCCTGATCTGAGGTCCTTCACTGGATGCTGACTAATGGTCCTTACAGGGACCTTCCTATCCTCATCATTCGCCCAGTGGGAGAGAGAGGCAGGCGGGAGAGGTTAACGTTCACTGCCGCAGGACTATTTATAGGTCTGTCTGCTGTTGATGGATGTAGCATTCAGAGAGTCAAAGCGGCTTGCATGAGTGAAGAGGTGGATGCTTACAGGATTTGGAGTCTGTTGTGCGTTTTGGTTGAATACCAACTGAGTTAATGTGCTATTTACGAATTTGTGTTGGGAGATTAATGAGTTGTGTGTGTGTGTTGCATAGAAGCGGTGACGTTAGATTTTAGTATGGGCTGCAAGTGTTTTTTGAAAGATACCGAGCAGGCTGTGTTTCTGCATGACATAATTACTGCAAAGTGCATGTGTCTCCCATATTAATTCAGTGAGCTCGTTTTTCCCCTGCAGCTGTTTGTTGTGCCGGTACTTTGCCGGCGCCACTTTGTTTCCAGTATCGCAGGCTGGGTAGTGGCAGCATCCGTCTCTGCATGACGGTCTCGAGCGAAGCAAGCGCTGCTGCCGCTTGTCAAACTGTTGTGTCCCATGCTGTGACAGATGGGCCTAATTAGCTGAATGTGTGTGTGTGTGTGTGTGTGTGTGTTTTCTTATTGCATGGCACAGCCATGTCATTTTGTACTGAGAAAGCTGTAGTTTTGATTTCGCTCATTCTGCAACTGTCGGTCAGAGCACCCGAGATGTGTATGCGGTCTGTTGGCTACACAGTTTACATCAATGCTCAAAACGCACAACAGTGCTTAACATGGAGGATAAAGCTCTTAGGTGGAGCCTCCAGGGTATTTTTCACTGACATTTCTTCTTTTTCTTTGCTTCCGAGATATTGATCTTGAGTTTTGGTAAATTGCACTAATCTGATGTGTGAACCGTTATATTCTTTGTTTTCCTGAGGAAACAAGGAATATAATGCATGAACAAATGTTTATGCTGTTGTGATGATTCATATTTAATCGGCGTAATTTAGTTTTTGCTGAGGTGCAGTTTTGAAGTTAATTATGACACCAACAGGTTTCAAGCAGCGTCAAATTGATTTCTGGTTCGTCTCTTTTTGTGCGTTGCCATCTGTGTTAGAAGTGACAAACAGTCGATTTTAAGTTTTTATTGTATTGGCACGTCACAAGTGAGCAACTTTCTCAAGTGAGTTGGGTCAGCAGAGAACTGTTCTGATGACTAAGGCTGACACACTGTGGATTTGTCTATTTTTAAGTTTCTTGTCATTTCCCATTCACAGTATTTCTTCTGCCTGCTGCTGATCTTCTTGATTGAACTGGTGGCTGGAGTACTGGCATATGTTTACTACCAGAGGGTAAGTGTAAATATCCTTATGTGTTGTAGTTAATAGAGAATAGTATGCAATCGGGCAGTGAGGATGTTTTTCTGAGAGAATATTTTAATCGCTTTTTAGGTTTGATGTTACAGATTGCGTTCTCAACGGTTGTAAAATGAAAAAAACTTTCTTTGAATAGGCTGTCTGTGAATAGCTGCTATGCAGGGACACAGACTCTAGGGCATCATTATATACTTTGAGGATGTTAACAATGCCATGCGTCTACCAATGAATCTATGTGGATACCCCATTAGTTTGCTGTGTTGTCGTGGCTCATGTAACCCCCTGGTTTTAGTGCAATCAACTGACTTTATTTAAATTTTTCTGTAATTTTTGCCCTTCGTGAAAAGGTTTCCTAGTGGTTTTGTCTCAAAAGACATAGATGACGAGTCACTGGAATCGAGAGTCGATCTTTTTGCTTTTTTGGGGGGTTTTCACTATTTTCCACCTTCACTGAGAATTGGGTTTATCTGACACACTGTTCTAATAATCTTGTTCTCTCACAAACATCTACGTGTCAGTCAGCTACGGCTGCAAAGAGCAACATGCTATCCACAAGCTCAGAGGTTTATTGTAATGGAAAAAGGGTTCAGGATAGAATCACATTAAAGATATGGGCTCTCATCTTCCCTCTGTTTCTCGTTGTGTGTGTCTGTCTGCACACAAACATATCCACACATCATAGGCTTTATTGTAATTTATTTTATATTTTTCATATTTATTTATTGTATTGTCTTTTTGTGTATTTTCGCAGCTCTCACCGATGCGTAGGAGTTGCTACCCGTGTGTTTTCCTGAGCCACCCACTATTTTACATTCGTCAAGCACATCACTCTCTCACCTTTTTAGTCCATTTGGACTCGAGGATGAATTGATTAGAATTCTCTGGTCAGGCGTCGCTGTGACCTCACAAAACATGTTTTACGACAATTTCACACAAACACAAGACGTGACGTGATTTTATGTGCTCCTTGTGTAATAAATGAAGCACCTCGTGGTTACAAAATACATCTTGTTCTTTCACATAAATGCGCCTCCACCTTCTCTCTGTCTGTCTGTCTGTCTGTCTGTCTGTCTGTCTGTCTGTGTCTGTGTGTGTGTGTGTGTGTGTGTGTGTGTGTGTGTGTGTGTGTGTGTGTGTGTGTGTGTGTGTGTGTGTGTGTGTGTGTGTGTGTGTGTGTGTGTGTGTGTGTGTGTGTGTGTGTGTGTGTGTGTGTGTGTGTGTGTGTGTGTGTGTGTGTGTGTGTGTGTGTGTGTGTGTGTGTGTGTGTGTGTGTGTGTGTGTGTGTGTGTGTGTGTGTGTGTGTGTGTGTGTGTGTGTGTGTCTTTTGTTCCTCTTTCCCAGTTGAGTGATGAGCTGAAACAGCATCTCAACCAGACTATGACAGATAACTACGCCCAGCCAGGGAAGGAGGCCATCACATTAGCTGTGGACAGACTACAACAGGACGTATGGACCGTAGTTACCAATAGGCTCCACGGCTTTGTTTGTTTGTTTATATATACGATTATATTTTGCACATTTCTTTAGCTTGCATGCTCAAGTATAGTCGCACTGCTATAAACTTGTTTTAGTTTCCATGACTCCATATATGAAGTTGTTTTCGAATTATGCTGAGCTTCAGTAGGAGGAATTGCTCATAAAATTATGTTTTTATACTAAACGTATGTTCCAAACAGCACTAGTGAACTTCATAAGTCATATTGTTTTGCTAAAGTTCCAGAAAGGAAAGAGAACCACTCAGACTTGTAGAATAATGATTTGAGTAAGTGGTTCAAGCCCAAAAGATTAATGAGTGTAAAAAAACACTTTGGCATCATGAAACTAAAATCCTTTCCTCCTTGCATCTCCAGTTCAAGTGCTGTGGCAGCAACAACTCCCATGATTGGATGGTGAGTGTGTACGTTTCATCAAAGCAGGCAGAAGACAGGGTGGTGCCTGACAGCTGCTGTAAGACCATCACCCCTCACTGTGGCAAGAGAGACCACCCCTCCAACATCTACAAGGTGGAGGTCAGTGGACTTCACACTTCTAGGGGGAAACAATTATAGACACAATATATTCTGTCTAACTCATGTGGCATTTATGAAACTTTCTATTGATGGTCACTGGATATTGTCTGTTGCCACAGGCTGCAGAATCCCAGCTTTAATAACCCCACATGTTCCTTGCAGGATGTCTTCTTGGTTCCAACTATTTGGAAGTTAGTCATGGAGAGATGCAGTAAAAGTGTAAATGCTCTCTGTGCAACAGTACGCATGATCTATTATATGATTTTAACTTTCAGCTTGACTCTGCAGGGCGGTTGCATCACTAAGCTGGAGCAGTTTCTGGCCGACCACCTGTTGGTCATCGGTGCTGTGGGAATAGGAGTGGCGTGTCTGCAGGTAAGTCAAATATGCTGTGCAGTTCAGATGGATGTTGGAGAAGCAGAAGTGCTACTCTGCAGTCTTCACCCTGAGTGAACTGTGCTTTATAGAAGCCCAATTATTATTCATATTTAATTCTGCCTTTTACCTTTTGTGTATGAATGCTGCCCCTTTGTTGAAAAATCCCAGAGCGATGGGTTTTTATGTGTCCATTACTGAAAATGTACCATCACTGGTCCACAACCTCTACATTTCTTTTCATCTCACTCCAGTCTCTGTCATCATTATCTAATTTTGTTCATTGCTGTTATTTGATTTGTCCCATCCCGAGATGGACTATACAAAGGCCAATGAGGCATACAGGGGGTCTTCTTTATGACTCTGGGCTGGCTGACATCTCTTGTAGCGCCGCACCATCTCTTGGTAAATTGCCTCGAGGGAAACTTGAAACAAACAAACCTACATCGATTCCTTCCAGTGGTGTTTGTATGACTTATATGATTTTACATGCTGTTCATGACAGAACAGTTTTATTCAGGAAGATGGGAACTGAGAATAAGGCCACACATAGTATAACACAAATAAAGAGTCTTGCAACAGCTGAGAGATCTGTGACAAAGAAATGTAGTAATAAAGCTTTCCATTACCTGTTGCTGTAATATGAAGATGTTTTTTAATCCCCAAATGATCTGAAGGGATTGTGCTTAATATAAAGATGGGGCACTGAATACATAGCTGGATAAATAAATGTGAAAGCCAAAGTGCAATGTGAGCCTGTGCGGTGGTGTTATTTAACAGCTTTCCTTTGTGTTTGCTTTGCTTCTTTTACTGTAGCCTAACTACGTCTTTTCTTTTTCAACGCTTCCCCTTCGTCTAAATGTTGGTCCACTTTCCTGTCTCTGGTATCTGTCAGACTGGCTAAAAAGATTTGTTGTAGGGCTGCAACAACGAATCGATTAAAATCGATTATTAAAATAGTTGGCAACGAATTGCATTATCAATTCGTTGTCGCGATTATTACGCCACCCAATAAGACGCGGAGATGTTTGAGTATAACAAATTTAGAGCAAAGACCATCGGAGAGACCCGTAACGTTGTGCGAGAACTAATGGTTACTTCCCCCGTGGTGGACGGCTGTTTTTACGTGGACAACCTCCCCCCCCCCCCCCCACACACACACACACTTCCTGCCCGTCTGCATGCTGCTGCTCCGGCAGCGCTGGAAGCGGAAGTTATCGAGACGGAACTAGTGGTTATTTATTCCGTGGTGAACGGCGGAAATAACTGTTTTTACGGAGATAAGCCACGCCCCCTTTTCCTGCGGTTTATAGACGAGTGCGTCTTATTTATGTACAATTTCTTTTTTCTTGAAAAAATTAGCAGGTGCGGCCTATAGATAGGTGCGCTCTATAGTCCGGAATTTATGTTACCTGTTACCTGTGCATTTTCTGGCACAGTTCTGTTGAATAAAGGGTTGGAAATTAATGCTTTTTTGTTTTTTTTATCCGATTCATCGATTTTAATCGAACAAATAATCGACAGATTAATCGATTTATTAAAATAATCGTTAGTTGCAGCCCTAATTTGTTGTAATTCATGTTTCGCTCTAGTTTTCATCTTTCATTTTTGTCATAAACTCCACGAGCGACTTGTTACCACACTTATCTGTCTATGGTGAATATTACAGTATGTCTCTCTGTTTGTTTGTCTTTGTGTGCGTGTGGTGTTACTGTAGTTGGCCGGGGCGCTCTTGACAGCCTGCTTTATTTATCTGCTCAATAAAGAAGAGGAAGAGGACTTCGGTACATTGTGATTTAGCTCTCGTGCAACGTTGTGGTTTAATCAACTGGAGAGACGAGGTCAGAAGGCTTCGTGGAAATCTGATATCTCACTGCATGCTTGTCTTTGTGTGATTGTCCGCTCTGTGTCAAATGTGAAATCTGTGGGCTACGCGGATACTAAATGAACATGTTTATGTTTTTGCTCAGCGTGAAGCATGCTCTGTATGTTGTGATTATGGGCTGTTGGATCTGGGATAAACGCATCATGAGAATGGCTTCATTAAACCTAACTGCTTGTGCACAATGATATTGTTGGCTAGACGACTCTTCCGTATCTTTGTACAGAAGTGCCTTATTAGATAACTCCAATTTCTTCTTATATTTAAAAGTTGGTATCGGGAGTAGTCACTGTACTTTTTGAAAGATTTAGTTTTAGAAGAGCTAATGCATCGTATACTTGAACTTATTATTTTAGTTTCAGGGACCTCCCGAGTACATCATTCAGGAAAAGTGTTAGGGGTTGTTGTAATAGCTGCTTGCAATCCGAAATGAGATCGTAGAATCTTCCAAACCCCATAATAGCAATATTGTTAAACGGATATGCTTTCTCTGTAGTTTTGTGTTGTGGGATGTTGATGGAGCAAAGAACAATGTATAACGATTTATATTTATTTATTTTATATATATATATATATATTTTACATTGTTCTTTGTTCCATCAACATCCCCTGTGTTCTGAAAATTAGGCTTCAAGAAAACACAAACATCTGAAAGGCAGTTATTTTCCACTCATAACATGCTTGCTTCGCTGAGCCAAAATATATTGTTCCTACATATCCATCACTTGAAAAAAATAGAGAAGTATAATTATAAAAAAAGTGAAACTTGCCTGAGGAGGGCAAGTGATGAGTCGACGCATACTGCAGACTCGCTCGCTTTCTCGGAGCGCTTTTAGAGACTCTGAGATTGATTCTGGGCAGTAGGCCCAGTAGCACAGGTCAATATCTGTTCCTGCTGTTCTTTATTTCTGGACCTTTTCGATGGTAGTAGAGAATAGTACAGTGATTCTGTGAGTCTTGTCTCATGGACTCTTGGTTCTGCATTTTTTTTCTTCTTCTTTTGTATAATTTCTTATAATATTGCCACCAGCAGAAATATGCAGTTGCATGGTTGGACACCCACAGTCCTGCAATAAGGCTTTTTTTTCTGGGTTTGTCGGGGATGTTGTAGAGTCTCAGTCCTAGTCATTAACCAACATTAACTGATGTTTTTTTATTTGTGAAATGTGTTGCACACGACATTATAGTATAGTTGGTTCAGTCATCAGTTACCTCCAACATTGGCATTACGGCCGTAGGGATGGCCCTGCTTTCTAATGCAAAACACAACGTGATGTAGTCAGACAAATGGATGGATACCTTCCTGTTTTTAGCCATTACAATGTCACATTAGATTGTTTGAAATGAGTCAAATCCCTTATTTCAGTAGAATTCATGTACAGTGGTTGTGATTAATATTCGTGCACAAGTTATTTTTGACCCCACCTCCAGCGCTTCATCTATGTGTCTGCTTGTAAGAGCCCGTGCACACGCATTGCTGCTTGACTCCTGCCATCCCCATAGTAACCAGCCACATACTTTTCAGCGGTCTCTAACCCCATATCACCTTTAACCCCTCTGTCCTCAGTCAATAGCACACAGGCTGCCTGCGGTCTGTCATGGTGACACGGAGCAGAACTTTTTGACCTAACACTTCCTGTTTTCAGGTCTGTGGGATGGTGTTCACCAGCTGCTTGTACAGAAGGATCAAGATGGAACCTTACTGAGCACAGCAGGCCCCCAACACACCACCTACGACAGGCAGATGGAACAATGAATCTCCTCAACTTCAACCTCTTTATCGTGAACTCTAACCAGCCGATCTAAGACAAGTGCACTTTGTGTGTGTGTGTATGTGTGTGTCTGTGTGTGTGTGTAACACTTTCCAGGAGACCCACATTGCAGTCAGAAACCGATTTTGCCATTTAGAAACCAGGGGTCATACATTTCGAATGCCGGACTGTGATCTCGGCCTCCTGGAATAACATGTCTGTTTGCATCATTGCCTTTTGCTTAGATGCATGCTTTAGTTTGAGCAGGACAAAAGAAAAGAAAGGAACGCACATACATACTCAAAATGCATTCTTCTCTGCTCAACTGATGATGATGATTTAATTTGATCTATCATGTGTTCACTGTGCAGATATTTATATATTCCATTCCAGTTATTAAGTAAGCTGAGCAACGACACTGCTAATGAAGAAAGGTAATTTCTGGCTGTATATTTTGTTCACACAATGTGCCTCTTTCACAGCTCTGCTGGTAAATGATGATTATGTATTAATCCGTGCCTGAAATCTTAAAGGGAGCTGACGATGCACTGTGATAAATGACAGCAATTGAAATGTAGTTTACACTCTTTATATATTTGTAGGGATGCCTTCACTCCTGATAATTGCAACACATAATGAAAATAAAGTGCATGGCTTCAAACATGAAGACATTATTCGACAGTATAATAAGTATAGGAAAAGACAACTATTTTCTCAAATGTTTGCCAGATCCCTGAATGTATAACTCCACCTAGTGGTTGGCGCTGGTAATATATAATGTGTGCAAAAGTCTGACGACGCTTCATCATTTTTAATTACATTACCATCATCTGTTTAGCTTAATATGTGACACTAACGGTAATTATACATGTCAGATAGATGTTAACATCAACACACATTGCCTTCTGTGAAATGTGGACTTTTCATCCTTCCCTAGAAACACAGATGTTTCATACTGAGAAGAAGTCGACCTTTGTGACGGCTGAAGCAAGGACCGTGTTGCGTTCACTGCCTAATCGATCACTTTTCATCCCCTTTCCTGTAGCCATTACTTCTGAAACAATGTGTGGCCTTGTTGCTGCTGTACAGTTGAGAAGTCTTGTTGTGGATTATATGGTAAGAGAAGGAGGCTGTCAAAAAAAGTAAAATATCCATTTGGAATGTTTTCATTTCTGTCCTTTGTAACAATACAACTGAGTCAGTAGGGACCTCCTTGACTGTTTTTTGTTTCATCCCTGATGGACTTGTGAAGGGTGCTAATGTATCTAGATGGTTTTTGATGTGATGTTGGCATGTGCTCCATCAGCTGACTTGTTGCATTGTGTTAATGAACAATTCATAATAAAGGGTTGTTTTAGACCGATTAGTGTTAATGTTGTCTGAACCGCAGAGCCAATCATATGAAAGCCTAATTCCAAGATGAATTAACACATAGGATTATGTGATATTCTCAATGATGGAAGGATCGTCAAAAAGATCATTTAGATATTTGCTGTAACCTCAATATTGTAGAGCTTTGAGCAAAGACAACCCCTGCAGGAACTAATTTATAATTCCTTAAACTGGTCTAAAATAATATTTTTAAACATCCAAATCATTCTGCTTTGTTGGACATTTCTTATCAGGATCAGTTTGATTATTTCCTTGGAATTATTCCATATTACTACTGTTACTTTGATTTTACTCAGTTTAGGTGGCCAATTATTAACTGTTCCATTAATGAAGACCAGCAAAGTGCATGTCTTTTGTGTGATATGCTGCAGGAGTTTCTGCAGAGGCAAATGAAGATCATCCATAACCTTCTACTATCGCTCTTGGTAGCGTGCATGCGTACGTACGTATGTAAAAGTCATGGAAACGGAACGGCCATATAAAGAATGCAGATCCTCTAAATCGCTCCTTCGCATTTGAACTTGACCCTTTCTGCTGCAAAGCTGAAATCTTGAAAACCCTGAAAAACCCTCGCCTATGAAGCTGAACACTGACTTCTGGAGAACCAACCTTTGACGAGCCCACCTGCAACAAAAAAAAGCCCAAAGAACTAATTAATCTGAAATATTTCATGTTTTTTGGTTAAACTGGTTCTCCGTGTGATATCATTTAGTCAGTGAATTCAATAGTGTCTGTCTCACCACTATTGATCCTTTTCCCCTCTTACTACTCCTGAGTCGTCCGGCGACAAAGAAGAAAAGCTCACATCGGACCCACAGTGCGAGAGGTAACAATTAATGACCGTCTATGCCCTGCTACTCTTAATATTACTGCTTTATTAATTTAGAGATGACTCATTTTACTGCCTCTACTGTACTTAAAGTAATATTTATTCATTTCTGTGAGGGGAACTTAATGCACCTCCAGAGTTGCCTTGAGAGAGCAGGAGAGATGTGTGTGTGTGTGTGTGTGTGTGTGTGTGTGTGTGTGTGTGTGTGTGTGTGTGTGTGTGTGTGTGTGTGTGTGTGTGTGTGTGTGTGTGTGTGTGTGTGTGTGTGTGTGTGTGTGTGTGTGTGTGTGTGTGTGTGTGTGTGTGTGTGTGTGTGTGTGTGTGTGTGTGTGTGTGTGTGTGTGTGTTTTCCAGCTCACCTTCAATCAACTCGTGGCCTCCAGCAGATCGACCTCTCTTCTCTAACTGGTAATCACCTTCTTCTGGCTTCTCTTGTTTTTTGTTTTTGGGAGATATGATTAACGGCCTGTTCTCTTTCCTTTATTTCTGTTTTCGATATCATCGGGCAGCTTGTGCCTTTTGGAAATCCTGGGGCCCGACCGAATGGATGTGGAAGAAAGCGCAAAAGAGCTGACTGAGCACTTTGTCACCCAACTTTCTCAACTTTGGTTTTGCATTCAATAAAAACACTCAAGCGTCTAAAGTGTTACTTTTGTATTGTGATATTTATTGTACCTTCATGGTGTCGAGTTAATGTGGTGAACGGGTTTTAAAGCAGTGAATTAGTCGCAGGTGTCGTAAACATGCCGACAGTGAAAACCTCTTCCTGTACTCTGAGTCATCTGGATGACTTTGTAGAGCAAAGAACAGATCTTTTCTTTTTTTTTTAAATCCAGCCAGGTTTAAAGCGTCCCCACATATTCATGAGTTCTGAGACTATGAACATGTTGGACAGGTCATAAACGCTTCAGAGAGGAGAGCGGGAGCGCACTGAGGCCTTCAAGACATATGCACACACCACACATCAACAGATTAATTCAAATTAATGTCAGTCATATTCTGATACCATGTTCCGCAAACTAGTAAATCAATATTTCATGCTTTAATAATAATTGATTATTATTCATTTAAATCAATTTATAAATAATAATTGATTATTTAATCATTTGCATTGCTTTTAGTTTGAAATGTAATAAAACTACAGCCATGCTGGTGGTGAAAGTATAATTTTTAATAAAACATATTGATGAAAAATAGAGAAAAAACATTTTCATCTTAGCCAACACAAGGCAACTAAAATAAAGTATTGAGGTTTGGCCTGAAGGTGGCACCAGAGGTACACAAATGTTACAAAATCCAAAGGTCAACCTTTAAAATGTGCCAATAATGTACATGTATATTAAATTGTGTCCAAAGAGAAAGGAGGCATATTTTAGAATAAATTGGGATGCTCAATACTTCCTCCTGCAGGACGCAGCATGTAAAAGGCCCTCAGCCGTCTTCAGGTGATGAAATGCAGCACACCGTTGGTGCTCTATTGGACCTGAGATTGTCTCCGATGTCAGACTGTGAATATAAAGTGACCATTGCTGCATAAATGTACTACTCTTACAAATCACCAACTAAATTAATACAAATTATATAAATACCAGTGAATCTGTGTTCAGTACTACATTCTGTGAGACAAGCTCCATTTATCATAATACAACTCAATAGCGTTTTTAGATTAGACTGCCTCCTAAAAGCCAATTGACAGCAACCCGATGACATTACCATGACATTACTGTGGAACGTAGACTGAACTTTATTTATAAAATTGGTGGCGTATATTTTTTATCAAGAAGAAACATAATGTACCTACGCCCAGCTGGCCCTGTTACAACTAATACCAATGGCCCCCAACACAGCGACTCCAAATATCCAAAAGCAACGTTAAGAGTATCACAAATATCTTCCGAGCCCTCTTCTCGTCATTCTCTCACAAACACACATATTATCACGCTCATACGCAGCCCGATAGCACAAGACCAGAGCCAGATGCAAACCAGATGTTCCCCAGATGTAGATAAGGGCGAAAACACATCAGCTGAAGCACATCACCGTTTCACCTCAGCTGCATGGAGCAGAAACAGATGTGGGACCCGAACATCCTGGAGTTATGAATGGCAGATACAGTGCGTTTTTCAGAGAGTTAGAGTTATTGGTATCATTACTGTGTAGTTGCATTGAAATTAAGCGCATACAATATCAGGGGATAGCAGCATTTTATACATTCTGTGGGATTTTGTTCATGTTTTTGTTAAAATAAATAAATTTTGGTTGCTCTTTGTATGGCATGTCAGACATTCCTTTGTCTTGCTGCGGCATCTCTCTCTATAGTTTGACATTGAACAGGTCTCAAAGTCACCAAAACAAGTCCCTCTCAGAAACATTATGCATGGACGAAAACAAAGGATCGATTTACACCCGTCTTGCTCCGCCCTTCAGCCCTCCTCCTCCTCCTCCTCCTCCTCCTCCTCCTCCTCCTCCTCCTCCTCCTCCTCCTCTCCCCCCACGCCCACAAACACACTCTGCAAAAACAATATTTTTGGAGGCTGCATGTGTGACAGCCAAGACAGCGCAGGCTGCTCTCAGGGGAGGAGGAGGACGAGAAGAAGAAGAAGAAGAAGATATCTGAGACCCGATCTTTATGTTACACCAGCACCCCCCAGGCCTGCCCCTGAGGGACTGACCCCCCCGCCCCCCCAACACAAACACGGTCAGTCAGGGTCTCCTTGGGCACATTTCATCTTAAACCCGTTCACCCTGACATGCAAGCTCCCCTGAACTCCTGACAATATCCAGCTGCCAGTGAGCTGCCTCGCTGTCCCTGCACCCCAAATTGTTGCAGACCCTGCCCTAGAAAGCACACACTCCTTCCTTCAGTCACTCCTCGGCCCTCCCCCACAACCCCACCTGTGGCCTCGACAGCTGGGCGAATGATCCCGTGGAAACTCCTCCCACTTATGTATAGTGTACTTGTACCTTTTGTGTGTGTGTGTGTGTGTGTGTGACTTCATTTTTGGGTTCACTGTCTTTTTTATTTCCTGTACACCTCCCCCACCCCCAAAATTTGTTTTACAACCCACGGATCGCTTGCACTTGGACATATAAAAAACAAAACAGAAGAAATTGCGTTGTGTCGCCCAGGCTGGATGATAAATGACTCCCCACTCATAATTTAAATCTCTGTGAATCTGAAGGTCAAACAATAACTAGAGTAGAAAACTGCTGCTTAAATAGCATTACGGTGATTCTATTTCAATGTGCAGTTAGGTTGTGCTCCACATTTAATAATGAAGTGTTTACTTCATTTGTCTACTGCACACAACTTGGCTTCTGCCCTGGTTTAGCCTGCAGGCATCATTTGCAACTGTCATGCACAGCTTGTTCCGAGTCAGATCACAATCTATCGTATGAGCGTTTGAATTACATACGTGTGCATATGTGTGTGTGGACGAGGTGATAAGTGACGTTTCCATCACCAGACAAACCGTTTCCTGTCCTTCCCTTCTTATTTGCTGTAATTCTCTCACTTGTCAAACCACGTTTACACGTGAAGTCTCTCTTCTTCTCCTTGCTTGTCATTTTTATGATTGACGTAACACTGTCTACTGTCTGCGGTGAGCCTCTTCTCACTACTTGCTTCCGCAAGTGAAGGCCATGGGATGTGGAAACCCCCATACTGCACCTGCGAACCGACAACTTCCTCTCCCCTGTTCGTCTCCCCATCACAGATTCCTCCTTCACCACAGAGACTTCCTGCCCAAATGGCACTGCCTTACATCCTCTTGGTGTTCCACTAAGGAGCATCCCTTAGCACAAAAACTCTCATTTTCAAGGTCCTCGTTTAGCCAATGACCTTTGACCTGCAGCATCATAAAGACTGCCTCATTCGGCCTGAAACCAAACTATTTTTTCTCAAAACAACACAGTGAAGCAGCCAGTATTACTTATGATATTGGGTTGTATTGTAGCTTTTGTATGGTGCCAACACATTAATTAAAAACACAATTTGTTGTTTCAAAAGTTTCGGTTTTTGTGCAGATTATACAGATGGGATTTGAAGAGCTTTAGATGTGCTGGTAAACAGATTGAGTTGAATCTGGAGAGAGACACACACTGGCTGCCTGACTCCAGTGTGAAGATCAGATAAGCAGCTGCTGGCTCCAGCTTCGGATTAAGCACACAGACATGAGAGAGGTATCGATCTTCTCAAACTCTGCTTCTAAATTAGTTATTAAAGTGACTTCATATTGATCACATCGTTAGTCTTTAATTTATTTTTCATAAAGTTTCCTCATTTTTCTGAGCACCATCCTTCCATAAAGCTATATTTGTATTATTCTCTCTTGTTTGGTAAATGTCCTCAAAACTGTCACATATACGAATCATTTCCGAATGCTTCCCACCTAAACTACCTCCAGTTGTAAAACAATGTCTACAGTTGTACGACGTATGCATGGTCAGCTTCTTAATGGCTCCTCTGTTATGCCCTTTGTTGGTTTAAGATTCAGTAACATCTCAATGAAGAGTTTTGTGGTTGCTAACACAAGACCCACCGACAGTTCCCCAGCACATCGTCTTCTGAGTCACATTGACTCCAAAACACACACAGCACCGAAGATACAGGTCAGAGAGCTGACAAAAGTGTGAGGTATCATACCGCCCGAGGCCACATTGTCTGCTGATGAATCCTCAAACATGACAAGTGTATAAAGGCCTCCTGACACAGATTAGTCGGGAATTAGGGAACTGGGGCACAGCCCTGATTGACTATTATGTGTCACGATGGGAGAGACCTAAGATAACTCAGCGTGTAAGAAAACAATACGAGTTTGTGCTGACGGTTTGTCGGCAGAGGAACAGCTTAGACATTATTTAGGGTTTGCACGGAAATCATTAGGGGGAACAGAGAAGGACAAGGTTATGTATGCTTTCTCATTGTTGAACATCAAAATATTTTTGTCTAAAAGAATAATTTGTGTGTGCACGAATGGACCATAACAGTGCCTTTAGTCATATGCAGAGGAGTCTCTGAATCAGGACTTTATTTTCCACTTGACAATTACAGTAACGATATCGAATACAACTAAAGAACGCACCGTTTTTTACTTCGCCAAGTTTCCTTTACTTTTTTGGTTCACTTTCACATGTTTGACACCCCTAATGGACACATTTGGGCTATTTGAAAATATGGAGTAATTATGACGGGAAGTGAGGTGATTAAAGAGTGACAAGTGGATTGATGAGTCAACAACACATCCAACTTATAATGAGTGGCAACAGTTTGTTTGTTTTTTCCTCTCCCGACATCATTACGGTTGTGGCCTAACCTTCGTCAAGTGTTTGTTATTATCACCTTGACGACAACGCTCCTCTAACCGTCATTTGAACCCAATGTTTCCTTCAACCAAACCCCGTCGTTTTTTGGGACAAATCCTACCCAAACCTAAATAGTGTTTTCACATCAAGAACACTTTTAAACTTTGGTTTGTAACGACTTTGGAAGGCACAGACAAATGACATCGTCCTAATGATGGGGTGTTAGAGCCTGTGTCGTTCAAACAACGTATTCCGTCATCCGTAGTTTGTATAACTTGGTGGACTTGTTGATATATTCATTTGGGTCTTGCTTCTTAAAAAGTCAGATATAAGGTTGAAACCCTAATAACTACAAGTCCTTACCATTCATAAATTAAGTAAGTCCAAGGTTGATTTTTGCATTTGTGTATGTTAGGGACATTGCTGTTGAACTTTTGAAGAGAATGTGAAAATAGCTCTTTTTCACCCGAGACACATTCCAATGTGGTGACGTAATTACCTCAAGGCTCTGTCAGGCATTGTCACACACGGAGCACACAAACGACGATAATCGGCGCTAAACGCTTTGACATTATTAAAGCAGCGCAACTCATAAACCATTCGTAGAAATGTTGGCTCAGTGACTGAGAAGGGAAACACATTATGAGGCTGTCCAGACGTTGACTAATGTGTAAAAATAGTAAGTGAGTATATGTAAAAGCTGTAATAACCTTTTCTGAGTGAGGGCCGCCGGCCAGCTCGCAGGGCTCTCCAATGACTTCTATTGTGCTACTGGAGAGCTATGTAACAATGAGGCCGCCCACGTAATACACCGAGAACCTATAAGAAGCAGGATAATCTAGTTAATACCATAATAATGTATAATATTTCATAACAGTTATAGCAAGACAGGAATGAGTTATGATGGGAGTAGGAAGAGGTAAGGGAAGTGAACATGATGTAATAAGCAAAGGCCTTTAAGCAGTCATTCAAGAATTGGAAATGAAGATATTACGAGAGAGTTTGAGTGGAAAATAAGTGGCAGTAAGAAATAGTCAAGGTGATCGATTTGAACAGGTTAAAAAAATAGAGGATTTCCCTATTGTCACTTCAGCATTCAATGATCAATTAATCTGCCAATCTTTTTTTTTAATCTAAGTGGTTAATCATTGGTCAATTAGTAGTGTGAACTATCTCTCTCTCTTTAAGCAGTGAAAACTAATTTAATTTTCTAAATTGCTTCATTTGATTCTAAATCAATTATCTTTTTTTCATCTTTTTTTTTTTCATAAATAAAGCGAGAATAGCAACGCTCCCTCTTCATCTCTTCTATGAGCCACCAGTCGCACGAGGCATTCGGGGCATTTTGAGTGTTTCTCTCCCAGCACACAGACACAATCGGGCCATGACACCCAAACGGGAATGTGGTCCTTCTGCAGAAGTCAAGACGCAGCAGACCTTCACGCTCACGCAGCAGTCCAACGTGACTCGAGGAGGAGGACAGGCTGCCAAAACAAAACATGATGTAAGCACTACACGAGAATGTGTGTCATATTTGAGGGTGAAGGGGAAATGGCCGCCATCGCAAAGATATTTGGCCTAATTATCGTCCCTCTGAAGAAGAAATAGGGCGCCGACAGAGTGCGCGAGCAACAGGTTTGGAACCGTAGCGCGCGGACTTTTTTTTTAACGTCACAAAAGCAGGGGAAGCAACACCGTGTACTCATTATTTACACTTGTATAGTTCCAATTCACGATAAAATAGCATTACACTGCAGTTCTAATCTTTGTTTTAGCATTTTGGATTTTATTTGGTCGCGCGTATCCTTATGCCAGTGTTTACCTCCTGGCTGCCCTCCCGCGATGACTGCGCCCACGTGACCTCCTCCTCTAAGTAGGACGTCCCCGCTGTCTTCTGAGTCCATTGCAAACAAGTCGCAGATAAGGGGGCGAGAAGGACTCCCGTGGGTAGTGCATACTAAAACCCTTTCAACGTGACACGCTGTCGGGAACACTTTCCATTGCTCTCGGACCGGATGAGTTGAAACTCAACTTTTGAACACTTTTGACATATCAACGCTTATGGTAAGAGGGGGAATGTCTTATTTTCTTAACCGTGGCTTATAGTGTATTTTTTTTTCTCGACATTCTTGTTTGGAATAATTTTCGATTTGGTCCGGCTTCATGTAAACTACTTTAATTTGAGTGTGTTTTCACCGCTTTGCCGGTCGTTCGTAGACATTTAAAGGAGCCAATGCTTGTGTAACCCGTTCATGAATGCTATTTTGTTGCTCGTAATATTCATATACTGGGCGTGTGTGTGTATGTGTGTAATTTGCCTTGACAAGATGCGCACTGTTGATTTCGCATCTCATTGACTCACATCTGCAGTGAATCTCCTAACTGCGTCACGAAGTGTTTCTCCACACCTAAACGAGCCCTTGAGGGAACTTTCTCGTGTGGTTTTTTTTCCAACACCGCGAGATAACGGGCTAATTAAAAACAAAAAAACTGTAGTCGGTTCTTGAGGGTCTCGTGTGAGATATTAAAGGGTTCTCTCGGTGTTTCCCTGCAAAGTGGGGACACCGCACGACGCGCCCACTCCGCATACGACACACACACGTTTTACTCGGAGAGGGCGAGATCTGTTGGTGAAAAGGGAAGCAATGTTGCGTTTGCTTTTTTTTTTTGCGTCCCCTCTTAAAAAACAGAAAGGAGGACATGGAAGTTGTGCGGTTTGAATCCGTTATTGCTCGCGATTAGAGGAGGAAGTGTTCGCAAAGCTCTTGTTTCTAACGCACGTTTGATTGAAAAGGTTGTAGTAATAGACAGACGTCGTAAAACGACGTGGTGAAAGTGCTCTACTGTAGATGTCAAAACAGTTGCGCAACGCAACCCAACCCCCCCCCCCCCCCCCCCCCCCCCCCCCCCCCCCCCCCCCCCCCCCCCCCCCCCCCCCCCCCCCCCCCCCCCCCCCCCCGCCCTCCTTAGCCCCCTACGGGGTGTTGTTGTTGTTCTTCTGCCAACAAGCTGATCTTTGGCTGATTTGTATGACATGCTGGCGTTTCTAAAAGTCTGTTTTAATTTATTACGCAGACCATTGAGTGGCCCTGAATGCGACACTCCTTGGTGTGTAATTCTTGGTATTTTTAGGACTCTTTATGAACTACAGGTTGTTGAGGCTGGGCTGGATTAACCCACCGTGGGGCCCCTTTATCAGCCTTTTATCTACAAATTCAGTTGAGATTATGCACATTTTTTTAGGCATACCATGCACAATGTAATAAACAATATTAACTCAATGGCACAATTTCAAAGTTTTAACACAGAGCCCCATTTAAAGCTGGAGAGAAGCAAGGCAGATTATCAATTACCATTGCGGGAAATCAATCTCAGAATTCAACAGTATGGCTCTAATTACATGTGGGTATATGGGAAACATTCCTCACAAGGGGCCCATATGAGCTCTGTGACCTTCTGACCTTAACCTGCAATCTTTGACTGGCAGACACCAGAGCAGGTGGAGAATCAGGTTCACTTTCACACAGCAGGGCAGTGGATTTTGTAGGAGATTTATTTGGTGCTGGTTCAGGAACTTTCTGCGGCAGTAATTACTCAGCAGGTTAGGGGCACACGTGTATTTGATCACATTAAACATAAAAGGCGCCCAAGAGGGCAGATACTCTGTGTTGTTATAAGTAATAACCTATGCCAATTTAAAAAAACTGATCACACCTCAATGAAGCTCAGCAGGCCCAACACTTGACCGCCGACATCCCTCTAACACTGGGTTTGTTCTCTGACAGGGACATGGCGATGGCCTCTCTATCAACACCAACAGCAGGCCCAGCTACGCCACCTCACCCAGAGCTCTCATGCCTGGGGAGCACGGAGGTCCAGAAGCTGAAGCCGGTGCGAAGGAGCCTCTTCGGCCCCGTGGACCACCAGCAGCTGAAGCAGGACTTCCAAAGGCTGCTCAGCAGGAACTTGGAGGTGGCCCAAAAGCGCTGGAACTTTGATTTCCAGCATGAAAAGCCAGGAGAGGGCTCCGACATCGAGTGGGAGGAGCTCAGGTACCAAGAGGCGCCAACGTTTTATCGCAGCTGCACGGTTGGGCCGCCACGTCCAATGTCCAAAATTCGGTCGTTGTCGTCGTCAGCAGGCGATGGTTCCCCAGGCGATGGTTCCCCAGGCGACGGTTCCCCAGGCGACGGTTCCCCAGGCGACGGTTCCCCAGGTGACAGCAGCCCGTTTGGATCTGGGGATGAGTACCTGGAGGTGACCACTAGGGGGTGCTACCTGGTCCAACGACACGGAAAACGTAAACAGTCTGCCATCACAGGTCAGTCCACCAAATACGTGACATGAAGCTGCATTTGAGTCAAACTTATTCGACAAAACTGTTGTTTTTAATCTCTTCTCTTAATCATAATTTTGTCTTCTTATTTCACCACCCAGATTTCTTCAAGGTGAAGAAGAGGAAGCTTCTGCATTACAAAGCGTCTTCTTGGCAGTAGAGAAGCACAACTCGACCCAGCGGAGGATCACACCAGTGGTCGACATCGCTCTACACGTCACTAATATTTATATATAATATAATATGTAAATATATATATATATATATACAAACACACTCAATTTGGAAGTGACCACAAGCTCATTTAGCGCAAGCTTTAAAACCTCCTCTGACACCATATACCTTATGTTTTCAGCACAAGGAAGCTACCTATTTTTTAGTTAATCTAGCTCAGTCTTTAGGAAAGTTTTTTGTTGAGAATTATAAATATTATATATGTTCTATATATTGTTTTCCGCAGCTGTTAACTATACTGTGAAATAATTTTTTTAATGCAATCTTGATAACAGAAAACAGGCTCTAGTTTTAAGAGGTTAATTTTCTTCTATACAGGCGTTGGATAGTATTTGACCTCAGTCCTCAACCTTTTCTCTTTTTTTTTTTCTCTCCCTCTGGCGAAAAGTCGTAAGAGTTTTTGATTAGATGAGTTACTATTCCTGGCCTCGCACCACACTTACCCTTTAGTCTCACCTCCGGGCTCGGCTAGCACAAGTCAAGCCAGGGGTCAAGATCTCACCCAGGGCTCAAAATGTCGGCAGCGTGCCTGTGATTAGCTCCAGGTCAAAGGTCAATGGTGGTAATGCGGTGTAATCTGTCTAACAGTGACCTTAATCTCCCGAGACTAGTTATTTATTATTCACAAATCTAGATCATCGTCCCAAATTCTCCCTCAGACTAGAAGTCATAGGTCATTTACTCTCCATTGTTGCCGCTTAAAGATATTGGCCATATATAATCAAAACATTGACAACAAAAACATATATACAAACTGCAAATCCTCTTCCCTTAGTGCATTGCAATATTTGCATACTGGGCTGTAAAAATCCATATATTTTTAGGCAACAGACCAGAACATATCTTATATTAGTTGTGTTTTGTTGGCTTTACGCTTGTAAAAAATTAGTTTTTCTCTCTGTGACGTCCACCTCGTAGGTGCTAAATATGCCTTTTTTCCATGAAGGGACTGTAGTGTTTTATCACTGTTGCAGCTCAAAGGAATCCAAACCTCTTGGTTCCACTTTTGGTCTTTTGTTCTTCATCAAGCTACTTCACCTTTTCTGTCTACATACCGTTCTATACGCGTATGTGTATATAATTGTTTGTGTGTGAATGTGATGGTTTGATGTGTATCTCAAGGTTTCTTTTACACGGGTCTGCAACAGTTGTGGCGCAAAACTCCGTTGAACCAAAGAGAAATTGCTGTGCCATTTAAATTAGACACACGTCGAGTCGCCCCACTGTCTGAGTCATCAGTTATGGGTCCCAGAAGGCCTCAAACAAGTCAGGATATTTAAATATATTGTGTCAACATGCCACAGCTGCCCAACTTACCGCTCTGGTGACTCAAACATGACGCGCCAACTTCTTTTCCCGACCTACAGTCATTCTAATTTGTACATGGATAAAAAGCCATAACTGGATTAATCCACTCATACTACCTCATCAAGTGATACAAGTTGCGCACAAGTTACATGCAAAATAACAAAACCAGCGGAGATCGGGTTGTTTGCGTTTACAGGCCAAAGAGAGACAAAGAGGCGTGAGCAAGGAGGGGGTTGGTCGTATAGTTTAGTTGTGGTAAAAACTGTTAAAGTTCAGCGCTGTGGTGTTGAGTTTTTTCCGGGAAAAGAGCCGGTGTGTCAGAGCGGGTCAGTTTGGAGCTCTGCCCCTCTTAGCCCTCCCATAAATAGACCGGGCAGAGGAAGAGGGACACACTTTAATAAGGGAACATTGGTCAGAGAATGTCTCCTTTCTCCAGCCGGACGCGCTTGTTTGTTCAAGTCTCGGTCTCTCTTTCACGAATCCAAGCACTTCGATCTCTGCGAATAATCAGCATGAAAGGAGTTGTTAGAAATCATGTTATTCTTTCATGGCTCAATGAGGCGATGTTTCATGAATCTCAAAATGGCAATTTAGGCTATCTAAAAAAAGAATTGTCAACTTATCTAAAAATGTTTGCGTTCACCCCATCTTCTCAGACGAAACTGGCAGTCTATATTAATTTATTTTGAGGTTGTATCATTTGTTCTGTAGGGAAATACTTTTAAAGTCCCTATGTTTTTTTTTGTATAACTACTAACTGTATTATTTCATAAACTCTATATTTGCACTACTTTAAAAAAAAAAAATGTTGACGAGAACTATATTTTTTATGGTAATCAAAAGAAAAAAAGAAATACTTGCTGAGAAACCATTTTTTTTTGCATTTGAAATAAATAAAAAGAAGTTTCCCCTTAAATCACACTTGACACACTGTTAGAAACAGTTTCTAAATGTATCAAGTAAAAATACGATGATAATGATCGGGGCGACTATGGGTCAGTGGTTAGCATGCCTGTCTTTCAATCAAGAGGTTGGCAGTTCAATCCCTGCCCTAGTTGATGTGTCCTTGAGCAAGACACTTAACCCTGCATTGCTCTCCGTAGCTGTGTCTACGGTGTATAATGTAAAGTGTCTTTGAGTATCTGAAAAGCACTATATAAATTAAATGGATTATTATAAATATCATGGTTGACCCGTTAGTCTCACTGCGCCATCTTCAAAGCAATCTTTGCTAAATCGAATGTAGCGTGTTTTTGTTGTATCTTTGTATTTGCATGAATGTATGATAATCTTTGTACGACATTTGTAATTGTATTGTAATTGAATGCTGGTTTGTGTACTCTTGCAACATGTAAGAAGTAGATGTCCTTTTTGATAATATTTGTAAAGAAAATATTCTGGGTTGTTGGTGCACTATTGCCTTTCATATTTTTGATTTCTCATAGCGTGCTCAAAATAATGAATAAGATTGATACAAAACTACAAAATGTTGGTCTGAAGTTTTATTCCCACTGTGTTTAAGTGTTATGAACACGGATGTATCAAGAGAGCCGATAACTGTTTCTTATTGATCCATAGCACCCCCTGGTGGTGTAAATGTAACACTGCACAGTCAAACATTTGCAACAGTGTGTCTTACTGCAACTTAGCTATAATACAAAGTTCAGTAAGTAAACACTAGATACATGACCAAAATAATTTAAAAACAATTTAATCTATACCATGACCGTCTTATCTCAATAGTCTGCAGATAACCCAGTGTGCAAAATGTACTTTGCATTTATTTAAAAAGAAAATCTGAATTTACATTTGTTAAACCTGAAAAAGTACACATGAATGAAAATAAAAAAACAGGTACACCACAAATAGTGTTACAAATGCCACATTTCAATTCATATTCTACTACACTTGACAAGCTCAGAGACATCAGAATGTCACCTCAGCTCCATTGCTCTTCGTTTAGCATAAGGAACACGACTCAATACAGAGATGAGGATGATACAAAAATGGCCAGATGCTAAAATCACTTAAAATGTTCTCCATGCAACTGAGCGAACTATACGTTGTGTCTGGGAAATCCCTACTCGCAGTCTCTTACTCAAACCAAGACAATCCTCCCCAAATGGTTGCCTGGTTACTGACCACATCGTCTCAAAGTAGACATCCCGCCCAAATATAAAGCTAGCACATGGCTGGTGTTATAGGATAGTGTTCCAACCCCGATGATAAGGTATTGATATTGTAAAAGTATTTTAGCTTCCTTTGGCCTTTAAAAACATAATTTAAAAAAAAAACTTCAGAACCAGATTTGCCGTCAAGTTCCCCAAACAAATGTGCAAATGTGCAGCTTCTACTACAAACAGGCAAAACATGTCAGTATGTATTTTACTCTTCAATGTGCAATAGGGAAGCTACACTATGAACTCTATATGTGACATAAGACAATGGATTCTTCTCATCGTGTTTGTGTGAGGGTTTAAGAGACACTGAACCTTGAAAAAGGAATGAGCATATAACATATCAATCTGTGACATAATCAAGTGTAATAGTCCCCGTATATACAATATAGTTTCTAACCCTGATTGCACAAAACTGTAAACAAGAGAAATCAAGTGGCTGTGATGAGAAGGTTTCCAAAAAGTCCCAGCTAAAATCATTAAGACTTTGCCCTAATTACGACACCACAGTGCAATGCTCATTATCCCGACCACGAGAGTAACAGAAATATACATATCTACAAAAGCTGACAACACGTTTCTACATTGCAATTATTATTCACATTCTTTAGGCAATTCTGACCCCCAATTTATCTCAGAGGATAAAAGGATCTATAAGTTAAGCACCCCTGATTTAAAAAGGCCAAACTTCATTCAACTTGATCCAAGACCATCTACATTATAAAAAAAGTTTTTTTTACATCCAGTTAAATCATTAAATATACACACTAGTACATTCTGTGATGGCCCCACAAGGCCAGAATTCACAGACTGGACTGCTCCCTTTAAAGCCTTTTTCAACAGGCACTTCAACACAACCTCTAAATCCTTGAAGTCACACTAAAAGTGTGTAACCTAAGTGTGCATTTAAAATGTGTAGGCTTTCAGTGATGGGATAAGACTTCAGCGTTGAGCTCAGAGGCTCTCGGCCTGCTCACATGGGCGGTAAGAGACAAACACCGGTGACTCCAGGTCACCATAACCGCCGTGGCAGTGAGAAGCGGCATCCAGAGAATCCTTCCACCTGCCGAAACCCACCCAGAAGCAGCCGTTTGTGTTCAGCCCTCCCGTCTCGTCACGGATAAGAGTAGGAACCGTATGGTTGGCAGGTGTTTGACGCCTTCACAGCTGGCGTCGCAGCGCTTGTCTGTCTCTCCACATGGCACGCACCTCGTTGAAGAGCAGCGGCGTGATGAACACGATGCTGCCCCCTGTCTGTCGCATAAAAGCACACGGAGCAGAGTTACACGTTGCGTTGATTTCTTTAACGTGATAAATGTCACATGCTGCTGCGGGTAAGGGTGCACTAATGCAACCAGTGAAAAAAAGAAAAGGAATAAGCAAAAAAAAAACATGGGGTTAACAGCTAGATATTAAAATGTACTTTAAACCCATGCAAAACATACTAAATACATTAATATACGTAGTAGTCCTGTCCTCTAAGGGCATCAGAGCGATTGTTTTTTAAAAAAATGACGCAAAAGGGTTAAAAGTGTGATTTCTTACCATGACAATGAAGAAGTAAAAGACACACGTCCAGCCCAGCTTGCTCTCAATCAGGGATACCAGGTACTAGGATGACAGATTCAATTTCATAAAAATACAAACATGGTGTCAAATTCATTCCTTTCAGCATATTGGCTCCTTATTAAAAAGGGACTTGAGCAGCACGACGAGAGCCATGACAAGATGATCAATGCTTTCCAAAAGCTGAACAAAGAGGGAGACCGCTGTCTAAATGCATTGGTTTGTACAGTGAACAAGAGTTTTCCTGTATTTCTGTTCACCTGTCCAAAAGCAGCTCCTATACTTCCAGTTCCATCCACGATACCAGTGACAGTAGCCAAGGCCTCCTGGCTGCCCCTCAGAGCCTCCTGTCTCCCAAGGTCAGCCGATATGGCGGAGCTGATCATATTAGATGGGCCGCCGATACAGAAGCCAGTGGCGGCTAACAGCGCGCCGTTAATCACCTGGTCATTAGGTGAGTCTGAGAAAGAGAGAGAGAGAGAGAGAGAGTGTAAGACTGACTTTAATCAACCTTATATCATGAGCGTCTGGTAGTATGTTGCCGATTGATTTCCTGTAGAAGGTTAATAAACTAATCTTGGAGTCTTTTACTCACTGCTGTATCCCACCAGGGCTCCCATCGCCAGCAAAAGGCTAACGGCCAACACCGGGGCTCTCTTTCCCATGAAGTCAGAGATCAAACCCTGAACTGTCCCTCCTGACACAAAATGACAAAAGAGGATGTTTATGTATTCAAGAGACAGAAGAGGACAAATGACGTATATACATTTGTAAAAATGTTGTTGACCTGTACAATTATAACTAAGGCAAACAAACATTGTAATACAGTAGACTAGCCACTGTGGTTGATGGACATCTAATTATTCTGTCTCTGTCTTTTTTTTAAAATCAGACAACTACCAATTAATCAAATTTCAATGATAAAATGCATATGCCAGCCACTCACCGATAATTCCGCCAACATCGTACCACACAGACAGGCGGTCAGCCTCGGCTTCCTTCCAGCCGTAGTTGTTGCTCAGGTAGAAAGGAAGCCAGAAGAAGAAGGAGTAGTTGACCAGCTTCAGACATGCATACGCCAGGGAATACTGCAGTAGACACAGACGCAGAGTCAACATGTGCCGTATCATTTAACCTCCATTTGTTTTAAAGCCCTCTGTAAATTAATACGTCTCGACTCACAGGGAGCACGCCGGGCAGACAGAAAGCGCGGCAGAAGCCGACGGCTCGAGGAGTCTCGGCCACGGGCTCGTCCTGCTGCTGAACCGACTGGCATCGTCTGCCATGCGCCTCCTCCTCATCCTTCTCCTCACTTATCAAAGGCCGGTGGCTGTCTGAGTCCGTCTCCACCGCACTCAGACTGGTCTCTGAGTCCGAGCTCAAACCTGACACACACACACACACACACACACATAAATCACACATTCAGGCAGTGGAGATTCATTCAATCAAGGCATGAAACCGTTTCAGGCAGAGAGTTCACATTCAAAATGGCGTCGGTGGGAGTGAGGTCAATCTAAAGTGAACAGAGTGGAAAAACCCATGCAAGTGTGTGCGCACACACGCACACACACACACATACATGAAAATACACATTTTTCTAACATGTTCCTTGGAGTCCTTACCGACTTCTTTTGGAGAGGTAAGCAGGCCAAAGAACACCACCACCCCGCCAGCAAACTGGGCCACTGATGTCACCAGGAAGGCATACTGCACACAGCAACAGACAGTACATCCTGTTAGCATTTAGCTGCTGAGAACATTATAGTAAAAAGGTATCAATATGTGTGTGTGTGTGTGTGTGTGTGTTTTTTTCTTGCCTCATATCCATACTTGAGCACGCTAGAAGCCAGGAAGGCACCCAGGATGTTGCCTACAGAGGCACAAGCACTCCAGAGGCCAAACACGAAGCCACGGCTGGAAGACAGCGGCATGAATTCAATTAGAAAAAAGGTACAGCAAATGCCATCGGTTACATTTAGATATAAAAGAAATGAATTTGTTTTACTTCAATAATATGTACATTCCAAAAGTATTCCACTTAACACAACTTCAGGCAGCTCAGTGGCATGCTATTTTTATATACAGCACATTATGTTCACGAGTCCTGCCACTGAGGAAAAACAGAGTCTAAATAGCGCCTCTGTCTTGGCAGCGCCGGCAGTGAATGGATGTCATTGTGAGCGTGTGCGTGTGTGTGAGCGTGTGTTTCCGCGTGCGGTGGGCGTGTATCATAAAGCTCCACTTGACATACACCAACTCAACTAAATATTTCGAGGCTGGATAGATGTCGCTTTTGCAAAACCTCAAGCGACTGTCAGATAATGCAGGCTTTGCAAACAGAGAAATGGCACGCACCCCGTCTTGCCGAACCAGTTGCCCATGACGGCCACGACGCAGGGCAAGACGGCTGACTGCAGAAGGCCGTTCACCACACCACAGGCCACAGTACAGGTAGACGTTGTAGATGTGGAGCCATTCCGTGAGAGTGCCAAACATGAACTCCTACAAAACACACAGACAGCGACAGTTATATTCCAAAAATAGTATACAAATACAGTGTATTAGGAACAAAAAGCTCCCCGTCATGGTCGACACACAGTTGTTGTACACTCACCACTGTAGCAGAGCCACACAGACCGAAGCAGAGCACGTAGCGCAGGTTCACTCTGTCCCCAATCACACCGCTGCAATACAGACCCTGTGTGGAAAGGAGCAGCAGAGAGTGACACAAATGACAAACGCATTGATAATCCACAGAAAGTCCTGTTGAGTACCCACCATTGCATAGGAGAAGAGGAAGATGGAGTCCAGAGCTCCCAAGAACATAGTGGCCTGCTTTTCATCTGCAAACAGATGATTGTCCTCCCATGTCTGAGACAGTCGAGAGAAAACCCGGATAATTATATGCCGTTTATCTACAATAGAGGTTTAAATGTTGCAGACTGTCGCGCTGCTCCGTACCTCGCCGGGGGAGAAAGCCGGCGCGCTGCCATTCTGGACCGATGGGGTCCACTGGGCCGAGATGCTGACTTTCACGTTGCTGAACGTCTTCCTGGACGCATGCAGCAACACATAGCTGGAGAGACAGAAGACAGTTTAATTGAGCAAGTCGAGGCAACAGCGGAGACGGGTTAGATAAATAAATCTCTTATCTAACCCGTCCACGTAGAAAGAAAAGGTCAACGTTCAGACCGATGCTGGAGGGGATGCTCAACACTTGTTTCATATAATTGCGCAATAGTCATAGTTCTGTTCAACGGCAGTTTAACAGCAAATGTTTTGAAAAACGGCAATTATGTACATTATAATAATAGTAATAATAATAATAATAATAGTCTTTTAAAAAGGATCTAAGTTGTCTTGGGCTACGGGAGGTCACATATGGCATGCATGCAAGATTAAATTCCAGAGTAGCAGGTCAATTTTGCAAGAAACACTGGAATGCAACATCTTTATCAAGAAAACCGGAAATGGCTGAAATCCACATTTTCGGCTGAACAGCAGTATGCACGGTTTACTACCTCCTGCTGCAGACGGCCCTTTGCTTTGCTCCTGATAGGGGTTTAACATTGGTTTAACATTGCCAGATATAATGTGATACCACATCTACTGTACTTGTAAGATTAACACATGACATGAAATGTACCGGCTGATAAAGATTGATATCCTTCTCTGTTTAACATCGCAGTACATTTTCAGGGTTTGTACAAGTGGCTCCGAAAAGAGCAAAGACCTATCCACACACGTTATCTCCAAATCATTTACAAAATGCATGTTTTCATTTTCTCCCCTATTCTGATTTGTTTTTCACAATTAGAAGATATTACAATTCATTTTCACTGCATTCTTTTTTTTTTTTTAGACCTTTGAGACCCCAACCCACTCTATTGGAAATCAGTACTTATTGTCCATGTTATCTTGACCTCGTCTGACCTGGGATCGGGTGACCTTGCCCCATAAACATGTCACCTAAATGTGCAGCTCATAACCATTCAGTGGGTTTCTGCACACACACACTGTTGTGTAAAACTGGCTGGAAATCTAATTCCATCTTTCTCATTACTTTTTCAAATAAATATGCAATAAAGCAACAAGCTAATGAAAGATAAACTTAAAAGAAAGTCATACTAGACAGGCCACTTGAACCAGTGCAGCCTTGAATGGGCCTCCAGTTACTCTGAGGACATGTCTGCTATCACAGGGTCATAGAGAAAATAACATTTACGATGGCAGCAGGTCCGAGGAAGACCTTTAAGAGGACCTAGATTACCTAAAGAAGGTGAGGAGGAAGGCAACCAGATGATGATGAGTGTACTGTGACAGGTAGCCACAGCACAAGGGAGGCATCACAGGGGCGGCTGGAGGGAGGAGGAGGAGGTGGAGGACGAGAAAGGAAGTCTTCAGGGGGAACAACCAAAAGGACAAGGAGGGAGTCCAGCTATAGTGTCCCACTATGCCAGATGGGACAAGCACATCACTAGGGGAACAACAAAGAAAAGGAGGGATTGGATTGCAATAATGTGTTATGGATATTAGGACAACAGCTTTTGCAAAAAAAATAATTGCAGAAATATAGTATTAGTCCTTTTAAGTGTGAGGGCACAAAATAATTACATTGTTTATGTACAAGAGAAAATTAAAAAGGACATATATGCAGCGACCACATAAACAGAAACCAAGATCGTGGTGGCCAGGTGATGAATATTATTATTATTATTACAGGCAACACTAGCTGGTAGAAAGTATCTATCCCTTTGGGGTAAAAGACGGCATGACTAGATGCATCTGGTGGGAATGCTGGGTTGTGCACTGGGCCCCAGAGTTATCAATGAGCCCAGTGTGTACCGACTGCCTCCGAAACTATTGCACCTCTCCCACTAGCCCGTTCAGCTGTAACGATGCATCGCTTCAGCTGTTCCCACAGGACTCAACTTGGAGTATCTGCCGATACTGCGTAATGATCCAATATCCCCCCCCAACAACAACCATTCATCTAAGATATTCATCTGAGATATTGACTTTCTTATATGAAAGTCAAATGCCTCCCTTTCAATTTCCTTGATGAATCATTTCCTAACGAGCCAATGCTTTTTTTACATGACTGTCACTCCACCCATGCTGCTGGCGAGGGAGAATAAATCAAGTGTAGTAAAGCTGTCTTATGAGGAAGTAAAGCCACTTCAGCGGGACAGATCCTGCATTGAGAATGTTAGGTGAGTAAAAGGTATAATCAGGGAAATGTACTAAAAGTATAAATTGTAAAAGCACTCAATTCAGAAAAATGCCCTCTGAGAATGTTGTTTGCTTTCATTGATTGATTATTTGGTTTGTAAAACATTCTGAAAATAGTGAGAAATGCTGTCACAAGCTATCAGCTATCAGACCCAAAGTGACAAGTGAAAAAGTTAATTTTGATTGTCCATTAATCCGTAGGTTATTTTCTCAATTTATCGATGAGTTGTTTGGTCTATAAAAAGGTTAACAGTGTTTTCCAAGGCCCAAGATGACGTCCTCAAATGTTTTGTTTTGTCCCCAACTTTAGCATAACTGCTGAGCTGTAAAAAGGAGTAAAGGAACTCGGAAAATAAAAAAATAACTCAAACAGATGAATCAATCATCAACATAGTTGGCGATTCCTTTAACAGTTGAAAACGAATCAATTCATTGATTAATTTGTACAGCTCGAGTTGTCAAACTAACAGTACACACTTAATAGCAGAAAAAGTAGCAAATCCTCTCACTCTTGAAGGTAAACCCACCATATACACAAGTTATTGTAAATAATAATTGTAATTGAGGCAAAATAAGAGGTGAAATATTTGTAGAAACCAGAATGACAATAAAAGACTCAAGTAAATAAAGTAGCACCAATGTGTACTTAAATACAGTAACTGAGTACATATTTATACTACTCTTATTACTTACTTATACATACTTATTTACATTCCACCAAGTTAAAATAGGCCGTTAGAGGCGAGCTGGTACATTTCAGCAGGTGCTTGTCTCACCAACAGAAACTTGTAACAGAGGCAAGCAACTGAGATAACAGCTGGTAAGAAAAGCTGAAACATAGTTGCAGTAACTTTACGCTCAAGTTTGCCCTCAGAGCTTAGTCAGAAATCTCTTTAGGTTTAGGTTTAAACATCAGGATTTAGGTTAAAATGCAAACTTCTCCCATTTCCCAAAAGTACTTGTTAGACAACTCTCATGTGGAAACTTAAATAGTATTTCTCAGCATTGGTCGGCTGGAGTTAGGTGTCTTCTGGACACTTTCTAAAAGCCTGACGATGCAGTCACAGTAACCGACAGGTGGGACTCTACAATAGAAGATGTTAGCGGGACGTCCCGCTCAAAAGGACGCCATCAATGTTCGGTTTGCTTTGGGCGACTTTGTGTTCAAAGACGCGCTTTTGGTAGGAACAACTCATTTTTATTCACAACACGCACTATTTAGTCATTTCCTCTGTTGTTCTCGTGGGGGAGCAAACTAGCCACTCGTGCTCGCGCATAACCGCTCGTGTCCATCTCTGCCTGGTTGGGTGACATGGCACACAACGTTAGCTAGTCATCACTTGGTGACAGGAGCCCCCCGCCCCCACACACGTTACAGCGCCAGCTCCGGGGTCCATTACACCGAAAGGTCACAACACATGTCCTGCAAACAAACAGCTGGCAGCTCCAACATCTAAACCAACAAACCCGAACGTGTTCTTACCTCTCTGCTCATGTAAACGTCAGCTGGCTTGTTCACGTTGTGTTTACTGTGATTTCTTCTTCTTCCTCTTCCTTCTTCTTCTTCTTTGAGCTTTTACGGCAGTTGGCAGCCACGATATTTCATTACTGCCACCCTGTGGATTCCACGTGCACTGCACGCGCAGAGCACAGAGGGTGCTCTGCTGCCGCCAGCAGGACAGGAGTGGAATGACAGGTAAAAGGTATAAGGAGACAGCTGTTGAGGCGGTCACCTGTCACTGTGCCACTTGTGGGGTAGAGCCAGCCTGTCATTGGCTGCAGGCACATTTATATATAGTTTTTCAATACTGCCCCGCCAAAAAGACCCCAGTTCACTGCCTGACACCACAGCAGACACCCAGCACCCAATTCTGGTAAGCCATTAATTACATTACTGATTACATTAGTTTGCTCAATAGGCCTAAATATATGTTTAAACTGTGAGTAAACATGTTAAGGGGTGACTGTTAGATTCAACATTGTTCCAACTTTTCCTTGTGGTTTACAATTATAGTACTACAAGGTATCATATAATATCAACAACACCGTTACATAATTAAAGGATTCAAAGGTTTATTTGTTATAAGTCATAGGCTATGTGTAGTGAAGTGCTATGTGGCGCACACCGAAGGTTGTGCTAACAGAATAGAAAAATTAAATATAACAATTCAAATTCAAATGAGAGTATTGTGCACTTACGTATGTCAAATATGAAAACATATGTATATCACAAGTGCCAAGTATGTTGTTGTATGCTTCTAATACTGATTTGTGAAACATCTCTTAGCCATGTGAGTTCATTTATATCATCACAGTTAAAGAAAACTTACCAGTAGTTTGTTTCTCTTTGGATGTGACATTGGAAGTACCATGTCCGTTCTTTTTTCACTTGCAATTTGCAAAACCCATTGGGCCTCTCTTATTCACCTCTATGTAAATGAATAGACACTCTGGGGCAACGAGGGTGGGCTACAGCTGCATGAGCAACTGTAGCCCAGAAGCAGGTGTGATGTGAATTCCAACGACCTTCAGATTTGGAGGGAAATAATGTGACACAATAACGTCTTCCCCATGTGTCACTCATTTCCCTGCAGCTTGTCGGCAAGATTAGGACATTAAAGTATAGTTTCAGTCTGTTTTTCACGAGTCATTCATTCATTCGACATAGCTTGTTCGTAATGTCAGCTGTGAGAGAGACAGCGAGCAGATAGAGACATAAGAGAGAGCGAGGGACAGACAGAGAGAGAGAGAGAGAGAGAGAGAGAGGGAGGGAGGAAGTCATATTTTGTGTGTGGTGGGAGAGAAAGAGTGAATGAAAATTGAAGATTGGAGAATGCACAGGGAGAGAAGCGTGCAGTCTCTATTAAACCTCTGACGACTCACTTCAAGGCCTAAATAGAGTTAGAAAACCTAATGCAGATGGTGTAACCTGGACATACAGCACAGCGAGCTGGTTTGGAGGTTTTGCCAATGGATTCTGTTACAGCAGCATTGGTTGCATTATGCTCCCATTTCACTAATGAACACATGGACACTTTACGACAGAAGGAGGTAAGGATCAGCTTGGACTTTGTGTGTTTAATATACAAAATTGGTGGGATTTCCATGGGCCGTGTTGGCTCCTATTTTCACTCAGTGTTATGAGAATAATGAGCGTTTAATTCTTAATTTAATTGAGTCATATATCTTCTACTTGGTTTTCTAATTAATTGACAGAGAAAAAAGTGATTAATAATGCCTTTATCACACAGTAACTATGGAGCTGAATCTGTTTCCCAGCTAATCAGCTACAGCCGACATCTTTCAGAACTGCATGCAGTGCCTCTGCTCATGCACACTGTCATTTGGGCCACATACCAACTAAACAAATGATGGCAACAGCCTCATTGCTGGGAAGCTACCAAGCACTATCTTGGAGGCCACTGAACTTTAAAACATTGGCCTGAGAGATGTAAAAGTATGAGAGTCGAGAAGTGGAAGGCAGAGCGGGGCAAAGGTCGGTCTCCTGCGTGGACTATAAGGAGCACTCAATGAAAGAAAAGGCAGAGAAGAGTGATTCAATCATGTGTGCGTTCCCTAATGACTGTTGAAATGTTGCTGCGTGTGAGTCGCACCAGGTTGTCATGTTTTTTTCTCCAGTCTGCCCAGCTGGCCCTCCAATGCCATACATTACCAGCAGTGCATGATGGCCACACTGCCTAAAATGTTACAAAGGATCTTAATTAATCTCATGTCGAACACATTGAGTGAAAAAGGGAAAAAAAATGTGTGCAGATGTATTCAGTGTCAGTGAAAAAAAAGCCAAACCAGACACAAGGCCAATAAAACATGTTAATATCAACATTCTGAATGCCACATTCGACATGCTTTCCCCTCTCTCTCTCTCTCTCTCTCTCTCTCTCTCTCTCTCCGTCTCAGGTGTACAGTGATCATGGCGGCCACTAAGAGAATGACAATCACGCCGGACTGCATCTACTCCACTGTCAGCAGGTCTGTATGAGAAAAGGTCTATCAGTGAACATTGTCCCTGTAGGAGATGGAGACATTTTCCTCACAAATATCTTCCTGAGAAATAAGTAACACGGTTTAAGTTGCCCTTCATCCCATTAAAGAAAAGTCAGAAAAGGTCTTTCCAATTTCCTCCTGTTTATTTATTAAAGCATAACAGTTTGATGAAATGGGCCCCGTTCCAAGTATGTGTTTATTTAGCGAGGCTGATGAGAAGAAGATGCTCGGCCAATAGCCTTGTTCTCTGGAGGCTGAATTTTCCCACTGTCGCCAGAAAAAGACAAAGCGTCCCCGATCAGGCTGGCTTAGTGACTGTATGGGAAGTCCAGCTTTCTAGACTCTATTTTATGAGGAATTATATAAAACGTGAGCTCATGAATCCATCACCAAACTTGTTTTGTATTAAATTGATTAAGTTGCTTTGATCCACGTTGAAGAAAAGTGCAGTGGCAGATTTCAAACATCATATCCTTCACGTTTAGCTATTTCAACTATTACTTTACTTATTTTAGTTACTATAATTATCTAAATTGTATCTATTTTAACTGTTTGTTCAACATATCTAGCTAACTGTTTCAAACACGTATCCATTACTTCTAGCTATTTTCAACTGCTCTGCTTGCTTGCCAACTAGGTTTCACACTCTCAATGGAAACAAGTGGTCAAATGTGAACTGACTTTATTTCATGTTCATTTAATAGGGCCAAACACAATATACACAGATAAGTGCACAACAATTATCCAATGCAATCACAGCATTAATTGCTCATTTCCAACAGCCGTTTTTTAAAATATCAAATATAAAACAAACAGGAGAAGCTGAAGGTCGGTGGGTGGTTTGTACTGTGCAGTGAACGTGTCAGTTAGAGATCATTGTGACCATATATTTACTCCAGAACTGCGTTCACACCCATTTGTAATCTTTGATCGGTTTGTTTGTGTGTATTTTGATTCATGTTAACGTCTTTGTGTCTTTTCTTTGTGTGGTTAGGGAAAAGAAGGGCTGTGCTGGTGAGAGAAGTGATTTCCATATCTCTTCAGGAGAAAACAAGAACGCTGGGAAAAGAAGAGAGGGGGCACCCAAACTCCCCTTCACCCCATTAGACAACCTGAGCAACCAGCCGGGTGAATCCTTCGTGATGGCTCACAGGAGGCCGAGCTTCGACCCTCACAGCAATGAGAACCCTCTCTTGGTGAGCAACAAGCTCCCCAGATCCAATGGAGGCAACATCAAGGACAAGATTTCTCTGTGGGAGGGAAAGGAACCCACTCATTCACCCATTACCTCGGGTTCTTTGGGCCAGTGCGCCGACATAAAAAGGACAGAATCCCTGACAAAAAAGAGTAAAACTACCGATGAGCCGAGTGCAGAGAGTTGCAGGAAAGTAGCCTGTAAGGAGAAGGAAAATCCTGGCAAAGAGAATGTCGGAAATCTTGTGGATTCAAGGCCTTGTTCACCTGTTGAACCTGGGAAACAGCAAAGAGGGACGTTCAAGAGCAACAAGCCCAGTGAAAACCACAAAGGGGAGGACAGCGGCAGAGTTGTGCACAAAGAAACGCAAGATCACGAGAAAGAGAATGTAGAGAAGCGTGTTGCTTCAAGGCCTTGTTCGCCTGCAGTGGCAGTACAGCAGCCAGTGGGGACGTTGAGGAAAAGCAGTGAGAGGAGAACAGCAGAACAAACCAGCCAGGAGAAGAGATCTGTATTCACCCTTTTTAAAAACCTGGAGGCTATGGGGGAGAACCACGGGAAAACCCCTCCAGAGCTCGGAAACTACTTCAGCCCACCGAGCAAGGACAAACAAGTGGGTCAAACGAGTGCAGCGAAAGGAAAGCAGCACCAGGAGAACGTGTACACAGAGCCAGGGGCGCCCCCCATCAACCCAGTCCCCAAACCCAGACGCACCTTTGAGCATCCGGCCACCAGCCCCATTGGGAAGAGTCAGAGGAAGGGCAGAGAGCAGAGGAACCTCCCCCCGCTGCCCTCCATCTCTACAAAGCCTTCCTCTAAACCTCCATCTGGTGTCTACGGGAGACCCAGGGGAGAGAGAGTCAGGGACAAAGTCAACAGGTACAGTGGGAACAAGAATGGAATTGGTAGCTCAAAAAAACTAGCCAGAGCTAAACCAATATAAAACACAATATATGGTTCCATGGCCGTACTAACAGTCATACCTGAAAAAAATCAATTATATTAACAAATCCATGTAAACTTTAGAAACATAGCTTCACTTATTTGCACTCTTTTGTTGCCCGTGGCAGGAGATCCTTTGAGTTTGAAGACCTCACAGGGTCAACGAGCCCGCTCTTCTCTCGCTCACTGTTTCAGGAACATCACTATGAAGACGTCCCAGGTAAGGCAATGTCCATAACTGTTTCCCCCTTTTTGAAGAAATAGTTTCACGTCATGGGAATTTCACTTATTAGCTGTTTTTTTAGAGTTAGCTTTGCACAAAGACGTGAAATAGGGAGAGTCAGCTTGCCAATTTGTGTTTTTATAGAAGGTTATGGGCTTGACTATTTGTTGGCTGGGTGCAGTCTTTGTGCTAAGCTAACTGTCTCTAGGCTGTCTCCTCATAGTTATTGGCCACTAAAAAAAGGTATTACGGGTATTTGCCAAACTATTTTTAGACTAAAATGTAAACTGTAAAACAGGCGCTACCGCTCATGAATATGTCCCAGGTGTTTTATAGAATCTGTGTGTTTCCACATGGATTAAATGTGTTTCCACTCAATCATCAAGGACATTCTGCAGAAAATGATGTTGTATGACATAGATATTGGATATTTCTACTGGCAGCCTTAAAATATCAGAATAGCCATATTGTTTGAAACTTGTGTAAGTGATTGCCATCTTTGGTTTCCCTACAGACTCGTCTAAGGAGAACCCATATGAGGACATAGAGTTGGAGAGTCAATGCTCCCAGCAGTCTTTGCCCTCCTCTCCTGGTGCCGATACAACCAAGGTTCTTGCAATACAAGCCAAGCATAATACTTAGCAATAACACCAACACTTTTCCAATTGCCTATGAAACTGTATTTTTTGTCTGTAGACCCCGAGGCCCGGCTTCTTCAGGCAGAATTCAGGCTTCAAGCTGCTGGACCTGCGGAGAACCAACCAGTCGCCCCACAGCACCAGCAGGGGGGCTGTTTCATCTCCACCCCGGCTTAGCCCTCCCTCCACTCCCACTGGACACACTGAACACACTGAACACACTTCCTTGGTGCCCGGAGATCCCTACAGCCGCACTTGCCGTAGGATACCAACGGTGTGTGTTTGAGAGCTGGATATGTATTTTCTTATCCAGAATCCCATCATCCTTGATTAAAGATATGCTGAAGTATTTAATCACACTGATTCAGAGCTTTCCCACCCCCCAACAGGTTGTACTGAGAATCAACAGCATCTTTGAGGCTCGGATTGGGAAGAAACATCTGCGAAGGATCTATCATTACGCTGAGATGAGCTCAGGAAGAGGTGATGATGTTGAAATGAAACGTTGTTTTTTTCCTAACGCTTATAATGTAAATGATAAAGTTTTGTCTTCGGAGACATGACTTTTGTTTGCAGTTACAGATGAGAACAGTGACTCTGAGAGTGAGGTTGAAGAAAGAGCGAAAGGTAGATTACACAGAACTTTATTTTTTTTTGACATCTTTTGACATCTTGAATTTATAACCATGCTGTATCTGACTTTCCTCTTTTCCAGCTCATCGTCAGCGTCTCGTGTCAGTCCAGTCCATACTGAGCCAACCGAGCCAGGCCCACTACAACGGCACCAACACTGGAAACGGCTCTCTGGAACAGGAGCGGCACCAGCGTCGACTCTTTGAGTATTTCCTAGTTGTGTCGCTGCAGAAGTCGAAGGCCGGTGGCCACTATCTGCCGGAGGTCACACAGCAGTTCCCCCCAAAGGTCAGAATGTTTACTTGCCATCTTGTTTTACAGGAGCAAACCACACATTGTGCACATTAAGTGCAGTCAACTCATCATGCAATCATCATCACTACTCAGGAAATGTAGGCTCCAGTCTTCGGTTTCTTATTAGGGACTAAAAATCCTGCTATAATTATTTGGAATTCTTTTTTAAACATCCGTCTCTTGTGAGTCCACAAACTTTTTGGAGGTGCAATGTGAAAATCCCAGAAGTACCCATTTAACTCAAAATACAAATGTCTTTAACCTCAGCCAGACAATAGTCAACATTTAGAATAATTCAAAAATGTTTAACTGATCCCAATTCAACCAGACAAGATGATCTCAATGCAAAAAGCTAAAATAGGAAGAGGGAGGATTTCTTTGTTCAGACAGTAGCATTTAATACATCCTAATTCAAATCTGTAAACTTTCATTTATTGATAAGAACATGCAAGCATTTACCTGTTGATTCTAGACAGATATGCGTGAAATAATGATTGCAATTAAATGAAAGAAAATGCACAAAAGTAACACAAATAAACGGTCAACTTTTGTTATGTTGCAGCTGGAGCGGAGCTTCAAGTTCATGAGGGAGACGGAGGATCAGCTGAGGATCATTCCTCAGTTCTGTTTCCCTGACGCAAAAGACTGGGAGCCGGTGGAGAACTACCCAAGGTGAGAGTGTAAAAGTTACCTTAATGCTACTGAAATATCACATACCTTTAAAATAATTGAATGCTAAAAAAAAGAGCCATTTCTCTCCAGGAGCAGGTCAATATTGAAGAACTTTTATTACCACTAGAAGACTTGATGTTATACCCATGATAGACATCACTACTGGACTGATGATGTATGAGTCCATTTAGTCAGCGTCTATGAACATATATCTATGCATATTGTATGTATATATATGTACAATTAAAATATACCAATCACATGTTTATTTGTGTATCTGTTGTGGGTCATCCCTCATAGTGAGATGTTCTCCTTTGTTTTGACTGGAGAGGATGGGAGCAGGAGGTTTGGATACTGCCGGCGTTTACTGGTAAATAGAAATGAGTTGAATAAATAAGTGCACTGCTACTGAACAGGAAGTGGCTAAATACCACGATGACGGCTGAGTAAATAACCGTGCCAAAATAGTCAGCGGGCCTGTGGGAAAATAGTCTATCTGAGAGTCTGGGAGGAAGTGTGTGAGAGTGTGTATGTGTGCACGTCTGCATGTGTTTCTGTCCATCTCTTTTGACTGTATATGTGTGTTTCAGTGCTGTTTATAGTATAGTAATATGTTTTCATTTTAAAAAACTTCAATGTGGCCTCTGTCCTGTTAAAACCGTGTCACTCTAGGACGGATTACATGATCCTTTAGGATTTATATAATACTGTTAAAAAAAACAGTTGTTAATCCAAAAGGATACATAGTCGTTAAACTGAATTACGAATAATAAATACATTAAAAAGGCTAATATTTCTCCCTTTCTTTTCAGCCCAGTGGAAAAGGTAAACGTCTCCCAGAAGTCTACTGTATTGTCAGTCATCTTGGCTGTTTCAACCTGTTCTCCAAGGTAAACCACGCTGACTGGTTTCTTATGATATTGTTGACTGTAAAGTAATTACGCGAATGTATAAGGTGTGTGTGTGTGTGTGTGTGTGTACTGTAGGTGCTGGATGAGGTGGAGAGGCGGAGGGCTTTGTCTCCAGCCCTTGTGCAGCCTTTATGAGAGCCATCATGGAGGCTCAGTTTCCAGCTCCAGGCAGAACCATCACCATCAAAACGTTCCTCCCCGGCTCTGGCACTGAGGTGATGGAGACTGAAATATTTAAATCAACCCCGTTAACCTGTTTTTTGGAAAATGCGTTTGATTGTCGGTTAGAATTCAAGTTAGCCGACCGTCGTCTGTGCTGGTGATGCTGTCACTTTTGGCAGCAGCGATCTTCAATGGGAGGAAGAATAGATTAGGTGATGTGCCAGACACTCTTTTGATGGGAGTGTGTGATACATTTTTGGCATGTTCTACCAGTTAAAAAATAAATCCTTTCACCTTCATATGCTCGAAAGGTAAAAAAAAACAAAAAAACAAATGTCACCAGTATTTATGGTCTTCCATAACTTTGTATATTTATCCGTCTTAACCCCAGGTGATGGAGCTCTGTCGGCCCTCCGACTCGCGGCTGGAGCACGTGGACTTCGAGTGTCTGTTCTCCTGTCTGAGTCTGCGCCTGCTCCTCCGGGTGTTGGGGTCTCTGCTGCTGGAGCGAAGGGTCATCTTCACCGCTGACAAACTCAGGTTGATCCTTCCACTTGAGCTATTTATCTGGCAGGCTAACACAATAGCCCAAGTTATGGCTCTTAAAATATGAGCTTTCATTCCTTCCATCTTGAATGTAATTACGGAGAAGACAGATATCAACAGTTGTAGCGCCAGAGGGTGTTTTCATTACGAAACACGGGTGGTCCAGAGCTTCATTTTAAAATACATTTCAGGCGGCCCCAGTTTTAGTCAGGGCCCATGCCGGAGAGATATTTTGAGGCCAGTCTGTTGAGTTGTTGTTGTGCTGGGGCCAGATTGTTTGTTCTGCAGCAGAAAGCCAGTGGGAGTCAGAGAGAGCACTCACAGTAGTGGAATGTGATGTTGAGTGACGTAAATGAAAGAAGTATGTAACTTTGCTTTCCTCTCTGGGAAATGTTACCGTAGGGCAGTGGTTCCCAAACTTTTTCTGTCAAGACCCCCTTTGATGATATAGGAACATTGGACGACCCCCCCCCCCCCCCCCCCACCCCCCCCCCCCCCCCCCCCACACACACACCCCCGCAACCCGACCCCAATTTTTTCTTGGCTTTTAATGAATTGCATTATAATGCATGAACTGTATAACATATTTTTATTTCTTTCTAAAATAAGTACATATCACTTCACAGTTTATTCTTCAGTTTGTTTAACTGGGGAAAAAAATAGAAAACTCAAGGTGCTTGTTAATATGTTCGGGGTGGTGGGTTTTCAGGTGTCTTTTTAATTTAGTGGGCTTCATGCTCTCTGCCGCCAGTATTTTAAGACACAAAACCCACTGGGGTCTCTCACCCTGACCGACAATAGTGCTTGTGAAGCCCAGAGACAGATATGCCTCGCTATATTTCCTTGCCTTTACCTTAGTTTGAGGCGTTGTCGAGGTGGTCGCGTCGCCTGTTGCGGCTGTAACAAAAGTTCCATCGGATTTACGCTTTAGACCAGTCACAAATCTGTCCATCTTTGTACATACTTCCTTCTCTTATCTTTATCTTTCTCTGTCGCTCCGTATCTTTCTCGCTCCGTGTCGCTGTGTGTCTCTCTCTCGCTCGGGCGCGCGCTCGCTCTCTCGCTCTCGCTGGTTTTGCCACAGTCGGTCTGTGACATGAGCCGCTCTGGTGGCGTGGTTGGAACACAGTGCATGTCACGTCGGTTATTTTATATTGTTTTACCGGTGTATGTGTGCGTCTGTGTGTGTGGGTTGGTGATGAAGCCGCGACCCCCCTGTAGTACCACCGCGCCCCTCCTAGGGGTCGCGACCCCCACTTTGGGAACCACTGCCGTAGGGAATATTCACAGGGACTAGACTGTATTTTAAACCATAGCCCCCTCATGTGGTGAGATTGAGTATTACTTATGTGTTGTATCTCTTTCTCTCTTTCTCTCTCTCTCTCTCTCTCTCTCTCTCTCTCTCTCTCTCTCTCTCTCTCTCTCTCTCTCCAAGAACAAAATATACTATAAAAACATGCATTGAATAGCGTTCCCCTTTGTGCTCATCATCATTTGATAATATCTGATTGCCGCCCTCCACTCCCCGTGTTGCAGTACTCTCTCCCAGTGCTGCCATGCTGTCGTGGCGCTCCTGTACCCCTTTGTGTGGCAGCACACCTACATCCCCGTGCTGCCCTCGGCCATGCTCGACATCGTCTGCACCCCGACCCCGTTCATCGTGGGCCTGCTGTCCAGCTCCCTGCCCCAGCTCACTGAGCTGCCCCTGGAGGAGGTCAGAGAAGGACTCATTCTTAGCAGTCACTTGAGTCATATAAAAGAATACTTATTCACAGATTTATCACGTAAATGCATTAATGCAGCAGCAATAATGACGTCTTTCTGTGCACAGGTTCTGGTTGTGGATCTCGGAAACAGTCGGTTTCTCAGACAAGTAGGTCATGTGTTGTACTATATCTATATATATACTAATCATTTCATCCTTAACTCACCTACAAATCAGTGTTCTATGCTGTTTGTCACATTTAGTTGGACGATGAGGACTCCATCCTGCCCTCTAAGCTCCAATCAGCCCTGGAGACAGTTCTGGAGAGGAGAAGAGAGCTGGCCAATGAGAGAGGAGGAGACACACCTGGTGGTGAGACATAACAAGGACTGAAACTGAAAAATAGCCAGAAAAGCAGTTTCATTTTGCAACTGAGCAAGTTCACATTACACTGCATGTCTTCTTCTCCTCAGATTCTGGCCATCTTAGCACCGTTGTGTCCGAGGCCTTCGTGCGTTTCTTCGTGGAGCTCGTAGGCCACTATCCACTCTTCACCACAGGTGAACGGGAAGACGGCTACTCGTCCTCTTCCTCCTCCCCGGTCGCTTGCTCCTTCCAGCGCGAGGGTTTTCGCAAAGCAATCCCGTCTAAGACCGTGCGTCGCTTCCTGGAGGTCTTCATGGAGACCCAGATGTTCGGCTGGTTCATCCAGGAGAGAGAGCTCCACAGGCAGGCTCTGAGAGGTGAAGAGCTGCAGGGGAAACAAGGGGTTCGGCTGCTGGGAGCTGAACCAGTGATTCATGATTCTTTCTCTTTCATCAGGACTGTTTGAAGTGAGGGTGCAGGAGTATCTCGACTCCATCCACGAGAATGAACATCGGAGGGTAAACAGGTTTCTCAAAGGATTGGGTATGTTTATTTCTGAGAGGTTCTTCCTTTGTTATAGTGAAACAAACTCTGCAAAAAACAATCTGCAGTAGGCTCACTCTCAACTCAACTCGCTCTTGTTTCTTTTCCTCTGCTCTAGGAAACAAGATAAAATTTCTTTCCAAGAAATAATGCCACTGCAATTGCACACAAAGAGACACAAATGAAAAAGAAGAAGCCCTGAAACAAGGGAAGACTTCACAGACTGCAGAGATCCAGCAAAACAAATGAGGGTGCTTTATTAAATATGCTTGTTCACCCCATCCTCACCTATGTCACCGGGCGACTTTAGCTCAAGGAGCTCATGATGGACACGATGAAAATCCTGCTGTATTTCAAATGAATGAAGAAACATGGGGCTGTAGACTAACATACATATTTAAGATGTTCTTGGTTGGTTCCTTTTTTAGATTATATTCTTAAGGCAACAGCATTCATGAGCCCTAAATAACTGAATGTATAAAGATAAAATTGATCTGAGGTGTAATGCTGTAAGATACACATTGCTGGCAAAATAAAGGGAAAACCTGAATACATGAGTATAGAGTGCAAAGGACACAAGGGGCCACTGAATGGTTTGATGAGTACAAAAATCAGATAGTCAGTCAACCTTTCACACTTGACTTGAAAGTTCACGCTGCACCCTCAAAATCCACAAGGGGGCGGTAGTAGATTTTCTTTGATTAGATAATCTTCACACTGTCAGTGACTGAACAGAAAATGCTCTTTACTGCTTCACTTGAAAAAAAAATCATAATAGTGACATCGCAAGTAAATGAATAAAATAAAACAAATAGATAAATATTCTCTGTTTGGTGTTTTGAACTTGAACCACTATCTTGATTGTCACTATGTTTTTTTTCTCCATTGAAAGAAATGTCTCATAATCAATGCATTACAGTTTGGATGTCATCTTTGTAAACTTTGTAAATCTCTTCCCCCGCCTCCCTCCAGTTCGTAGAGTATAAACAATTGGTGGGAAGAACCGACTGTATCCAATGACACTGTGCTCAAAATATTTATATTTTATTACACACTGGAAAATCCTGAGCTGAAAATCAAAGCCAAGTGAATTGTGTTCACTCAGCATTTGTGTGCCAGTTTTACACAGTGAGTAATCTGCATACCACCCATTTGCTAACCATTCACTGCTGTGTTTGTGTGCTCGAAAAGATTCGGCCTTTTTTACTACAAAGAGCCTCGGTTCAGAGTTGGTGGCAACTTTACTATTTCAGTCTCTGAGTCATGGAAACAAAGCAGATCTTTAGCCCACGAAGACCAAAACACATCTTTGTCAGCATTGAAAACATAACACAGGTGCAGAGCAGAGCATAGTAGTGGATTGTCTGAGGACCGGAGTGCTCGGTTTGTGACTGCTGAGCAAGCCCAAGGGGCCACGGGGCACCGCACAGCACCCAACCGGCCACCTTGTTAGTGGCAAGTTCACACACACCTGCTGACACAGATGTTGATGCATATACAGATGCACAGAGGACAAAACATGTCATACAAATACAGGCTCATAACAATGATGACCACCCAGAGGTACTTGCACCCCAAGGGGCACTTCTGCAATTGCCACGGGGTACACTGAACCATTGTGGAACCATTGTGGAACCATTGTGGAACAAGGTCTGTGGATTATCTTAAGTAACCGGGATCTAGATCGATAAACAGCACTACAGGTTCAATTTTGGGTTCAACTGTCCCTTCAAGAAAAGAAAACAGTTTTAAACTCTTCGCTAAAAGTATTTAGCAAATTCAAAAGTAACCTATTTATCAGTTATTAATAGTTAGCTAAAAGTAATAGCTGAATAGTTGAAATAGTTGAAATAACGATAATCTAAAAGTATTGGACAATATCTAAATAGATAGCTAAAAGGATAAACAGCTTAATTAGCTAAAAGTAAGGGTTAATACGTTCACCTTTTGCCAATACATCCAGTGGTAGCAATTATGTATGACAACTATATTTGAGCAATAACTGCTGTTATATAATCAATAGTTTTGGATAGCATCCAGTTTAAAATAGATTCAAATGAACCCATTTGGAACATGTCGGTCGCTATCGATGAAGGGAAGTCAAAGAAAAAGTTTGGAACCACTGCTCTGAAAGCACACACGTTCAGTGGAGCTGTCACAGAGTCACACGTGATGGAAACCATACCGCGGCTTCCTATCTGGCTCCCAAGGTGGGAACGCCGCGGCGCTGTGGGACAGGAGGCGTCTCAGGGAAGCGGATGGATGTGGTGAGAGAAGAGAGAAGAGCACTGGCGGCTGCCAAAGTGGGTTCGCTCGCCCTCTCAGGTCCTCGCGGTGTGTTTGTGTGCAGGTGGGCGAACACCAAACCCAAATTGTCACATACGGTTTCCTGCTAAACACCTGGCTCAAGACAACCGGCTCGTTAGTGCGGAGGTAATTACGGTGGCCATTAATTCTAGCCAGCAGGGGTTGACCCTTTAAGGCCTGACATCCTGCACTGGTGTATTTCCACAGCAAACCTCCCTGTGGAATATCTCTCACCACTGCAAACGTCATGCACTTTCAGTCAGAGAGAGCGAGAGAGAGAGCGCTCTTCTCTGCCACTTAAACAACAATAGCTTGTTGAAACTCTAATCTTCCCTTTCACAGGTACCTATTACCTGACTGGATTCAACCTTTAAGAACCGCTGCCCGGTGATACCACATTCTGCTGGTAATTTAAATAATCTACCTGCAAGAGAGAACCTGCTGCAAGACTCAGCGTCACAGCGTACCGATGGAGCTATTATTTTGAGCAGAAATAAAAGTATGCAAACATCACGGCCCATTAAAACCAACCACCATTTCGATTATGAAGTCTCTCCGGAGATGCATTGACCTCATTTCAAGGTTTGCAAACTTGCATTTTGAAACTCTCTGGAGGTTGCCTCTGCTAATTAGGTGATTTATGTTGTCATTTATGGAGGGCAGGGAAGTGCAGCAACTAAGCAGCACTTGCCATCAATCAAAATGATGTAATTTTGTTTTTCCGTCATTCTGTTTTATATTCTTTCATACCGTCTCTCCCACAAACCTCAATGTTTTGGCAGGTTGAATTTGCTAAAAAGCTTTGGGTCACAACGGTAACTCCCAGGGTGCCATATGCAATTATTTTAACTAATTATGCTTGTGTATTTTTTGTCAATACAACACAAATATGCTACTTCCAGGTTCCCATAGACACTTTTTGATTTGAATTTGCCTGACATGGCCTGAGAACACAAGTGTGGGAATAACAAAGGAGAAATAAGTAGGAAACTAAAATGGTGGGAAACAGAGAGGAAAAATTGAGAAAAAAATAGTTTGATGTAGGAGGATATACTTAACACACGCTAAAGTGCATACGCACACATACACAAACATGCACCCGTCAGCTAGTTTTTTGGAGCTGCAGGTGCAGTGTCCAGCTGCAGCCCTGCCATGCATGCCAGCGGCCTGAATCATTTCCCCCTTCCAGAGGAGGAGCCATCAAAGCATATGGAGAACATAACAGCAAGGCAGGAGGAGGTGGGAAGGGGGGGAAAAAGGGCAGGAGAGGAAAGGAGAGGTGAATTTGACGTGGAAGAGGTGAAGTGCTGCAGAGTAGGCTCCAGCAAAGAGCCAAAAAAAGGGTTGCTTGTGCAGGATTTCCATTTCACTTCAGGCTACGCCACGTTACAGCAACGCCTTTTAAACTGTGGTCACAGACCAGAAGCTGGCAAAGAGTGGGGGAAGTGGGAAGAAAAAGAAGGAGGGAAGGAAACGTGCAAAGTCAGAATAGTGTGAGGAGAGCAAAATCACTGTGGGCTGTGTTCGTGGCGGCTGTTTCTCGCTCTTTACTCTTTAGGCTCAGAAAAAAGGTTTAAGAGAGAGAGCGAGGGGGGGGAGAGACTGATTGTGTGTGTGTGTGTGTGTGTGTGTGTGTGTGTGTGTGTGTGGTGGTGGGGGGTGGGGGGGGGGGGGGGGGGGGGTGGGGGGGGGGGGAGGCTCAGGCCACACACATAGATTTCCAGGCCGGTGGGTGTGTCAGTCAGGCCTGTGGTCTTCTGTATGTGTCCAAGTTTATCCTCACCACTATCACATCACCATTAGTCATAGTATCTGATGACAGGAGCTAGTATACCCCTCTCTGCCTTTGTCATTCAGCTCAAAAGGTCCTTTTAAAGGGTCAGGCCCACATTTTAAAAAAAACGTTTTCCTATCTCACCTTACATCACCTAACTTTGTGTCTGCGTTGAGCATGGAGAGGAGCCTGTCTGGAGCCTGAGGAGTGGACACACACACACACACACACAGACACACACACACACACACACACACACACTAGGCGTAGGGGATTCTTTGTCAGAGTAGTTGGGTGGTCTGGTCTAAAAGCGTCAGTAGACTCATCTCTCTTCATGTGGTTTGAATGTGTGGAATTGAGTAACTTTGTGTGTGTCCTGGAACTTCAGAATGGTGCACAATGCAGTATGCAAGCAATTCAAAAGTTTATTTTCAGGATTTACCCGGAAGATTTGCAGCTCTAGAAAGTGGTTGCATCATGAAAACAAGGAGACACGGTTGTTTCCAAAATCACACCCTGTTTACTATGTAGTGTACTATTTTTTTTTTAGCCCTAGACACAAAGTACAGCGAATGTCATTAGTTTTGCAGGTATTTGATAGACAATGCCATCCTTAGAGCTCTGCCGTTGTCTGCTTATTTGCGCATGCATGCTTTCAGACACACAATAGTTCACACATGTGCAGAGTGGTTGATTCACAAAGCATGTGTGTGTGCACACACGCTTCTTTTCGTGCTCTCTCCTTCACCTTTCACCTTCCCTCTCAGCGTCACACTAGCTTTCCAACATTAACAATGGGACTGTGGATCAGAGTGCACAACAATCATAATAACTATTCCTGTAACGTCTACCATCTGCTAAGAAGATAATCTAGGTGAAATGTGATCCTTTCATACCTGCGAGGGGGCTCACTCCGGCACACTTGTAGTTTTACATTGGCCAGCATGATATAAAACAGCTTGACTGACAATTACTGCTCGCTATAAATGGGGAGATTATACAGTAACGTGTGGTTTTCACATTAACATCATGCTTGCGTTTGAGTGTGTGTGGCTTTTATGGGCTTTTTGTGTGCACGCACAAGAAATCAGGCATTATCTTTTGCAGATTGTGCTAATATGTTGTCTATAATTTCATCTGTTGGGCATTTTTTGCACACAGGACTAACGTGCAGGCATGCAGAGCATACTAAGTGCGTTGAGAGAGTGGTGCTATTTGCAGAGAGAAAAAAAAATGCCTGACAACTGTACGCTGAGTAATGTTGCCATGAGGAAGTACGCCCATACAAATAAGGCTCTGTCTTTAAGTTGTCACTCAACCATTCATCATCCCTGTGTATTTATTCCAGAGGATTAGAAATGCTTATCTCCCGGTGGTCGTGTTTATTTTCCTCTAGAGCTGAGACAGGAGCGCTTTTAGCCGCCGTCGCTGTGTGCGTTCAGAATGATCTACACCTCCACTCAGGTTTAGGATTTTTTATTATTTGCTCACATTGTCTCTCTGTATACTGATGATAATGGCCTGGATAAGGGCCACAATTAAACAGTATTGGAGTTTTATTTTGGACAAGATGTACTGTACATTTTGTTCAGGCAACCTTGAAACTTTCCACAGGTTTCTCGTACACCTTGCCAAGATAATATCAGCTCTCCGTAGATGTACAGCGTATTGCTTTGCTCTGAATATTGTATCTTTACTGCAATGCTTTGTCTCGTGCCGCTCTCCACCTGCGATGACATGCTATGATGAGAAAAGAAATTTGCTTTATTTTGGTCCTCTTTTTTTCCCACTTCAGCAGTCTTCAAAGTGATTTGTGCTCCTGTTGGTTTCAAGCCAGTACGTCTGGAAAGTTCTGGAAAAGGTTAGGGACATTTTTCCCTCTGCTGCAGATCGTGGATGGTCTTTAATCAGTTATTGTAGGTCAAAGACAAGGTTTTTACTACCCCACAGTGACTCTTTGAATATTGGAAATTCATTATTATAAAAGGGAAGGACTGAAATGTATGCGACATGTATTCACTTTAAATGATTTGTTCAGAAAAGAGAGAGGGAAGAACGGTAAAGGTTTGGAAGGGAGTTCCCACACACATGGCGAATACATTGGAGTGTACAATAATAAAGAGGACGTGTGTGTGTATGTGTGTGTGTGTGTATGTGTGAGAGAGAGAGACAGAGACAGTTGCACTATTTTGAATGTGTTGATAGAATTCCAGGTCTCATCTACTGCTAAGCTGCTAAAACAAATTATTCTTTCCATAGTGATTTAGGCATTCACACACAGATCGTCACACTATTTTTTAATTAAATGTTTTATGTAAGATAAAACATCTAATGGGCCAGGGCCCAAGTTCCGATTCTTTGCATATAATGTGATTTCTTTACTTTATAAAACCTTTCAAAACAATATGTAATCAGATTTTTTGTATGACAGGTTAGAGATGATAAGGCCAAAATGAAAACAATAACTTAAGGACTCAATTCAGAAGGCAAAATCATGGCTTAACACTTAAACACATTTTCTTTTACGCCTTCAGTCTATTTTTTCATATTAGAATCTAGTATCCGTTGGAAACTGAGCTTTGCCATATAGACTGTATTTGCATCCAGAGGAGTCAGCCCCTGATGGACAACCATGAGCGCGTTAAAATATAAACAAAATCTTTACATCAAATACATATATGTGATCAGGTAGCTCAGTACCCCAGACTAATGTGCCTGGTCTACCATTATTCTCAGTAAATACAGATAAGATACCACAATGATCAATACCAGTAATTTCTGTCATTGGAAAGATGTGAGCAAGTCATCGCAAAACCCACATATACTTACATAATACTTACAATAATACTTTGACATGCTCAGGGTGCCTGGACAAATTCCTGCTGTCAAACACATTTGGAACACAATATTATGTTCTGAAAAAATTTGGTGTATATATTAATTTTAAAGAATATGCATCTGAAAGCATGTCTCTATGCGATCCAGCTCCTTATATCATGTCAGACTTTGAGAGAGTCATATTTATAGCAGTAATATATGTGGCAGTTTGTCAAGTGTTTGTGCAAACCACCATTGACTGAAATCACCTAAAGCAGCATGGAAAAAAACTGCAGGTTTGTTTTTTGCGCTCGGACTCATGGTTGCAACATGTCTAATAGATACCACCACTTTTTGACCGATACCATGGCAGACATAATGTACTGTATGCACAGGCCACCGCATGAGGAGCTTGTTTTGATAAATGTGGGAAAAGGGGAAGTGGCTGGGCTGTGTGTTATCTTATCTGTGTACTGTCCAAGCCACTGACTGTGCTGTGTCCCGGGAGTGACAAGAACAGTTGTGTGTGTGTGTGTGTGTGTGTGTGTGTGTGTGTGTGTGTGTGTGGTTGCTGGCAGCCGCCTCGGGCCTCTCTCTCTTTACTACAGGGTGAGAGAGCCAGTGCAGACTGAGAGCTTTTAGCTCATTCTCCCCCGGATGTTCTACTGAGCTGTGGGCTTGATACGTACAAAACTGTCCAGTGAGGGAAGAAAAGGAAAGTGCAGTGTAATTGGATTTGGCTGAAGAGCAAACAAAGGACATTTAATGACTACAGGCCAGAGGCATTTAATAAAATCCTCAATATGATATATGGGTCAATTTGGCTGCAAAAACCCTTGAACATTTTCTTCTAAAATGAGATATCCATTATTGGAAAAAGGTGAAACTGCGTTCCATTGACAGAACACTCTTAAATGCTGGATTCTCTTTATTCTAGAAACAGTGATTAATGACCTCGCTCAAAAGTCCCCCCTTCCCCCCCTAGAAAATAAATGTATCACATCTCGGACGTGGAACATTTTCTGCTGCTGCAAAAGGTAACATTTCCAACATGCCAAAACCTTTTCAACATTGGACTTTAGTTTGAACAAGTGGATTGATTGACTCGTGGACTCTGGCCAGTGTGTCCTCATTTGAACTGTCTGGATAAGAAAGGCCTCCACTGTGGTAGGAGATAACGTCAGTTCTCTCCAAAACCGCAGCAGGTGGCCTGTGTTTGGGTCGTACACTAGCTCAGTGTCAAGTTACCTCCTGACACACATGTTATCAATTAGTATAGATCCTCAGTGTGGTGGAGCCAATTGCTCATAGCTTTCTGTCTTCTCTCTTCCAAACCCAAAGATATGAAGAGAGCAACAAAGGGAAGCTGGCCCGACCTACAAAAATGCAGTTTACATTTCAGCCTCTTTTATAATCAATTAGGTGCTGGAATTTTAAATAAACCTCGGAGCGGGTGGTCTCGTTGTTGAAGCTTCATTGGTTGCATCAAAAATGCCATAGCAACCATCGTAGATGTCCATTAGTGATGAATTGCGTTTGCGTGAATGTTTGTACAGAAAACATCCATGCAAGAGGAACCGTCGGATATGATGCAAGGCCACAGGTGTCGAACAGTAGTGGCTGCAGAGAAAAACCTGACCCTGGAATCTGACTGAACCTATCAGAGAGGGAAAAAGATGGTATTTCCCGAAATTCACTTGGTCTCATTCAGAAATATGTCTGGGACTGGTCCTACGTGCAACACTTGTACAAACACACTCTGCCCTTTAGTACGTCTTGGCTGTCGGTGGCTCAGAGAGCTGCCTCCGGGGAAGGGTCTCCTTCCAGTCAGTTTCCATTTAGTGGGAACCAAAATACATCCTGACTTGGTGATGGAGACTGTGCGTGTGCGCTAGAGAGACAGATGCACAAGCAGAGAACCAATGCGGAAGCTCTTATTTCAAAGCTAGGTGGAAGCAAAGGGAATCACGGCTGACATTGGTGATCTGACATAAGACCAATTCCTCCTGCTGTAGTGGTGGGCATTACATTAAAGGAGTTCCCGGTCTACTTTGATGTGACCACAACTGCAAAATACTCTTCCAAGTAAACACAGGAGTATTTCTTTCAGTTACTATTCGTCCAGGAACAAGAGGTGCACCTTGATTGGAACTTCAACAGCAGCATTATGTGTCATGTGTGCAGATCATGTTTAAAAGATTGGTGTGCAGATTTGCCTTTACTCTTATACAATATCATCACCTTGTCAGACATGTGAAAAGTGGTCTCAGGACCCTGTAATCCTATATACAGGTGCTCAACATAATTAGACTCATTCTGCCCGGATCATCAAACCTAAGCCCCTGATAACCATCTGACACCGGTACAAAGTTTGACATGTCCACACGCAAATCATTGCAAAGCGAAGAGATGTCAATGTACTGGTCAAAACAAACTTGAGCAGCAGAGCTCAACACAGCGTTGGCATTGTCTTCACCGCTAAAGATGCTGTCCACATCATATATGAGGCAGCATCTTTAATCCGCTTCCTGTAATACTTTGTCAGCTTGTCATTGCTTTGGCACAATCTGTACGAATTCTGCCATCGTTTTTTCTTTCCTGTGCCCAAACTCGTTCTTATGCTTAAACTCATACATAATGAAGACAAGCCAATTGGCCACTTTATCAGTGTGATCTGCCATCTAAATGACCCTACAAATCCCAAAATTGGCACCAAGTCACCTCTATTTCTCCCCACATAATATGTATTTGTTCTTGTTTTGACACTCATCTGGCAACTCACGTACCTCCAGCAGTACTGCATGTGTAAACCAGGTGGAGAACCAAGATAAATGAAGCAATAAACACTGCGAATAAAAATGAGATGTATTGGCAAAAGCCAATACAGGTGCAAACACAAAGTGCTTTATTGCCATTAAATCCAGATGTTAGGTTATGGGAGCATTCGGGGTAACAGGTAGGGCCTGTGGCCTTGTCAGGAACTCTCTAAATCCCCCATCTCTCGGCGCTGGTCCTGATACAGCTCATTAAACTGTGATTATGCTGCTCCCAAGGGTTTGGGCCCTGGCCCAGCTCATTATAAAGGCAACAGAAAACAGAGCTCGCAGAATGAATCGTAATAATGCCTCCAATCACTATCATCTGCTATGCTACTTGGTTTCAAAACAAAAAGCTTCAGATTGAATCTCAAGAAATGCATGAGCGTATGTGGTGTGCACAGAAATGTTAACAGGAAACCAAAGCTCTGCCTAAGAAAAGGAACCTGTGCTAGAACGTGCCGTAGAGTGCTACAGGCTATTATAATCAGAATTAGTGGTTGGCTGACCCCACACTCCATCCCAACCACTCTGCTTCCGGGCTAATGGCCCGCTTCGCCTCTCAACTATTGCAGGCAGTTAGGGATCTGGTAGGCTGGTCAGATTAACCTGAGCCTAGAAGAACAGATTTTAAACACAGGTTGTTTGAGATGAAACACCATGGGAGGTCCAGTTCTCCCATGAGTCTTTTAATCAGGATGCTTCACCCCTTCTTGGCAAAAATTACACTCAAAGGCAGTTATTAAAGTAATTTCATACAAAGCTGAACAGCTATTAATTTGCACTGGTCAATATTCTGCTTAACTAACTAAACTTAAACTAACCTTTGTTGATTGTTATAGCAAAGATATATGTTTACCACAAAAGGACTTTTTTTTAAAAACTTTTGTATCAAATGTGGTTGCACTTTGACACTTTCTTAGCAATGACACACGCATGTTGACTAAAGCAACTAAACCAATAAAAGTAACACGGAACAGAAATGACAGCACACACAATGTCTGTTAAAGGTGGTGAAATTTATGAGGTGTTAAGTGTAGAGTAGTCACTCAAACACATGGTTACTAAGGCTTTGTTTCACAACACTACGAGTTGAACTGAAACCTCTTCACTGCCATTAATCAGCATCATTTCAACAAGCTTTATCTCTCTCTCTGTCTGTAACTCTGTTCACCTACTTCTGTTTGGTATTTCCTTCAGGCAAAGATTAGAAGTGGTGTCAAGTATCCTGCTCTACGTCTGGCAATACAACCCTCCTCCCGTGTTCTGACAGTCATTAATGAGGGCGGATAATGCAATGACAGAGAGTGTTAAAGCCTCTAATGGAGAGCATATCCAAATGTATGCCAAAACAAGCATTCTTTGTGAGGAGAGGACAGGATGTTACTGTGTAGTACCTTTGAACGGTGCCAGACTGTGGGGATTGGCCTCGATGATATCGGAGTGCAGTAGATGCCAGGCTGAATACCAAGACAGTGAATTTACAGACAAGGAAACAATGGCTTTAACAGACACCAATAAAACCCTCTTTTCAATGGAGATTCCACACTACATCAGAAGCATAAATTAGCCCTGCCAGTCATTTTTGTATTTTTCACCTCGCACAATCATTGGGTCAAAAGCTTTGCATTAGCTTTACATTAGACTAATAAGTTACGTTAAACATGCTAACATGCTAGACTTAGATGATGAATATAGTCAACATTATATTTGCTAAAATCTTAGCATTGTCATTGTGTCTATACTTGCATACTGGCGTGAGCTTAACATTTAGCTTCACAGAGCCGCTAGCACGTTGAAAGTTAGTCCTGTTAGAAGTAAGGAGATCCTGGCAGTTACTGCAAGGAACTTCTAACTGGTTATGAAACAGTCTCAATTTAATACTGATGCCTCTATATGACCAACATAAGTAAAAGAGTACATCAGCGAGAAGATTAAAAAAAAGGTTTTCATTACCACTTTTGTCCACAGGGACTACCAAAATCAACACAACATGAACATTCCTATTAGTAGCTTTAAACATGTTGAATGTATCTCCTGTAGCCTTACCGCAGTTATACTTTACTTTACTTTACCACATATACCACAAAGACTTCCCATTGGTTTATTACATGTTCCCTCATGTACATCGACAGTAGCCTATAACCCAAAGCAGCATTTCTTCCCTCCTGTTTTTCTGTAAAATTGATAGTAAGGGATGCTGACCGTTTTCCAGAGTATTTTTATATTAGTCGAGACAGGAAGAGGAGAATATGGAGGGGCATGACATGGGCCAGATTTAAATCACACACAGCACTGTGGTCACATACCATACATGCCAGACTGCTTGAGTAACCAGGATAATAGGGCCTTAAAAATTAAAGTTCTTTAACAGAGGCAGAGGAGTGAAATATGAAGGATACTGTAGAGCTGAGATGCAGGACAGAAGCCCTGAGCAGCACTCCGCCTCGTTCTGGAGAGAGCTCATGTGTCATGTTCTCCGGGCTTGGACTCAAGTGTTGTACAGTGCTGGATGTACACCATGAAGGGGTGGTAACCGTCGTCCTGTTAACAAAACCAAGTCTGTGCACCGGATGTGTTTATTTTAAAATCTCCAGTAATTACTTAGCTATGCCTTAAAGATATGCTCGACAGAAGAAGAATGCAGTGTGTATATTTAGAGTAAATGCTGGGATAGTTACAGTCAAAACACTATATAGCAGCGATAATACACCACTGACATTAAAATGAACAGCTTCCTGGCACTAATGTGCTGGAACGTCATTCATGGGAGAACTCGGCGCTCATTTTCTATTAACGTTGCACAGAACATTTTCAAATTTGTGCTGTTAAGGGCTGCGGATGGTGTGCCATCGGGAGAGCTTTCAAACAATGGACAGAAGGGGTTTCCGTTGCTTTATGATGGAGAACCTGAGCCGTGGCTGCCTGCCATCCGCAGCATACGGGCCGCAGTTAAGAGGAAGGAACTGGCATCAAACGCAGAAATGTGAGGGCACACGCTCAGATGCAAAGGTGCACACGTCACTTTGATCTTCAAAGGGGTTTGATGTTCTCGCTGAAAAGACTAGAGAGTAATCTGGTCCTGTGGTGTGTTTTATCCATTAGAGACGATGACTTTAGCAGTGAAGATGGCTACAAAGGCAAAGAAAAAGGGACAAAAAACATGGATGATCGTTGCAGTTAATTATTATTATTATTTTTTTTAAAGGAAACCTCAGTAACAAACTAAGTACCCGAAAAGATAAAATGTATTTTAAAATGACGCGTTCAACCCAGTCAAGTGGTTTAAATGCAGTTCAAAGAACAGTGAAACAAAAAAGCCTCTCTCTCTCTCACTCACTCTCACTCACACTCTCACTCTCACACACACACACACACTCACACACACACTCACACACACACACACACACACACACACACTTACTTGAGGGAACTGTTTTTGCAATATCGGTCCAGACTTCTGCCATATGCCGAGCCTGCAAGTGCAGGAAGCTGGCGGCTCTAAACACTGGGCACATTTGGGTCGATCACACGCCGCCTTTTGATTGACCCAAAGCGTGTTGACTTTAAAGGCTCGTTGCATTGTCTGTGAAGTCTTTTAAGCATTCTGTAAAGCATTTAAATGATCAGGAGCCAATTTCTTTCCACCAGCCAAATGTTTGTGTAACCAAACAGCAGCAAGGGCTCAGGGGGTTTGGATTGTGTCGTTTATGATTCTTCACTCTATGAATGTGCTGCAAAATATACATCCCAGCACATTATTTTGACATTTTTACACCTTTATATATGCAGATGTCTTTTCAATTGTTTCTAGGTTTACTGTAACAAAATTTGGATTTGCAATGAAATCAACTTTTTACATCCAGCTGGCATGTTTTTCAGAAAAGTAAGAATTTCAAACTGGAGATGTTGTTTTTTTCAGTGTGGTCCACTCTCAAATCCAGATTACTTACATCTTCCCTCTCCACTGGGCTGACATGCGAAGTGGAAGCTCTTCATGTCAATGTCTCAAAGAACACTGAAAGAAAATTATCTGAACCATATGATGGGGAAAACGAATACATGTTTTTTTTTCCCACTCTTTGTGCAGCTGTGCGTGCTGATTTAAAAAAAATGTTGTACCCTTTGAACATTTGTAGAGCGATTAAAAACATGAAACTGGAATCTTAAGGTTGAATCTGAAACCCCATCTCTAAAAAAAAAAGTGGAGGCTGCAGAATGTAATAAACAGTAAAGGTTTGAAACAAGGCTACTCTGACAAATATTGTCTTTGGAGGGCAGCCAGATTCTTGTGCCGATGACTTTTTGCCAGAGGCAAAAGTCATCCAAGCCCAGAGTACTCTCAAGTGGGCCTGAGTGTTGTTTTAGAGTTTGAGGTAAAAGAGAATAGGCCAATGGCTCCCTGTGAGATAAACTATTAAAATCCACTCAACACAAAAACACAGAACAGCCCAAATCTGTGTTCCTTCAAAATGTAGGCGGAACAGACACAAGACAAGTCGGGCTTTTCTTGAATCTTGATAGGCCGTATTTGAGTACTTGTGTTACGGTCCACATGCAGGTAATCCTACTTCAGCCCAAACTCATCTAGCTTGGCTTAGTCATTCATGTACTGTGTGCAGCCCCATTGTTGCACTATATCCTGGCCTTTGTGTATGCTTCAACTTTCACCAGAAGGGACTTTTTGGGTGCTTTACGTGTGTGTGCGTGTGTGTGTGTGTGTGTGTGTGTGTGTGTGTGTGTGTGTGTGTGTGTGTGTGTGTGTGTGTGTGTGTGTGTGGTGGCTTTCATGCCATGCATAGTTGCATTTAGAAGGTTTGGTTTAAGTACCATGCTTTCACCATACTTTTTTGCATCTAATTGTAAGTGAGATTTTGTCATGCTATCCAACATTACTGAATTCTTTGATTACGGTTATTGATTATGGATTAACTGTTTACAACAAATACTTCAGGGACTTCTGAGAGGACCAATTAGAGTCCCTGAATTTATGAAAAGTGGAACATTTACATGCACACTAAAAATGTGATGTGTTTTTTTTTTGTTTTCCTCGTCTTTTTCCTACAAACTTCATGAATAGTAATTAGATCTGTTTCTCCCTGTTAATAGTCTTTGCACTAGACTAAGCTAAGCTCATCTAAACTAAGCTAATCAGCTGCTGGCTGTAACTTTATATTTAATGTAAAGACATGAGAATGGTATTGATCAAATGTTCAACTATCAATTCTTAAAGTTGTGTTTGTGTCATTATTTGTGTTGCTACATAACTACAGTCATGTAACGGACTAAACCCATCATAGTAACATGGTGTGAGCGTGTGTGTTTGTGTGTGTGTGTGAGTGTGTGTGTATGTGTCTGTAGTGCAGCCCGAGGCCTCTGTCATCTTTACCATGCCCTACTGTCACACGAGCAAACAGTCACGTCTCAAGCTAAGGTATTTCCTCTGTCATTATTATCATTATTAATAATATTTTCTTTTCATAGCAACCTGGTGAGGACCCCTGCGCTCGGCTGCATAGCTTGCATTTTTGCTCACAAGCTGTTTATACAGCTGCGTATCCTTCGGAGCCCCGTTCGGGCCCAGTTGGGTAAGGCAGATGTTTGGGTTCTGCCTGGTGCCATCTGGTAGCTCTGGCTCCCTGTAGTACTCAGCTGGACTTGGATTTCACGGTGGAAGAGGAGGGAGGACGGTAGATATGGTGTCAGAGAGTTGAGAAGTGTACAGTGTGGGAAATGCCAGATAAACGGGAGAAAAAAGAGAGGGAAGGAGGACAGAAGAGTGATGAGAAAGAGCAGGGAGCTGAGAAAATGAAAGGGGGCATTAGCTACGAAGTGATGGAGGAGGGGGTTAAAGCGGTGAGAGAAGAGAAGAGGGATTTAGGTGTGTAAGGAGGCAGTAAGTGGATATAGGGCAGCAGTGGCAGTAGCATGGAGGGAAGGAAAAGTGGTAGTAGGAGGAGAGATGGAGGGGTGGATGGTGGGAACTTAGCGTGTGAACGTGGGCATTAGGAAGCAGGAAACAGCAGGTCGAGGGGGACACAGTGCAAGTGTTACACTCAGTGTTCTGGTGAAGAAACACTCACACATGTGCGTAGTAATCATTTCATCGCCGACTTGATAGATGACTTTTTTTTCCGTAGGGTGAGCAGGATTTATAACTCATGCTTGATTGAAACCCATTAAACACAAACGCTCAGAAAATCAGACCTTACTTTAAGTCGTGGGTTATATATCAGTGATGACACGCTACTGATACACGCAATCTCTGAGTCATTACAGGCAAATCCTGGCCATGTTCCGGTCCCACTTTAGCTTTAATCTATAACAACACTACAGCCAATCTAGCAGCTCCGTCAGGCGGTACTTAGACGCCAACGTCAGCATGCCAATGTGCTAATGCTAATACGCGGATGCTTAGCAGCTCAAATGTTTCAGTTTAAGTATTCTGTAATATTAGCTTAATTAACGTTTAAAATATTATCATATGAACAGTTATGTTTGCTGCTAACGTTTGAGGTCGCCGATGTAGTTTTAGGAAAAATTAAACCTTGATCAATAATGAGGGTACATTTGGGTATAGTTGTGCTTAATGCCACTCACACAGAAATCCCATCAAGTTTAGCTAAGATTTCATGTAACACACACACACACACACGCACAAATGACCCCAAAAAAAGTAAATTCCTAACTGATCTTGACTCGTGACCTTCTGCATCGGTGAACAAAAATAATTGCAGAAACATCGCTGATCTGAGAACTGTTATTCGCATATTGAAAAGATTATACACTTTGATTGCAAACATACTCTCAGCAGGATTTTGTTGAGTGAATTAGTCAGTCAATCAGCAAGGCTGTATACAGCTGTATCATGTTGAAAGAGGGTCGAAACTATGAAACATCTGGACAATTACTGCTCTCCAGGCTTTTGAACAACAATCATGTGACCTTGGCAGGGAGAGGTCTCTGCCATTGGACTTGTCATACTTGTCTGAGGGTTTCATCTGGACCAAGAAAATGGCAGAGAAACATGATTGTGCCTGATACAGTGCTTAGAAATATGTAATCAGTTCAGGCCGCCGTGATGTTGGCTGTGATTTTCAGACAAAATACATGCGAAATAGTCCAATATTTCTGTCATTTTTAGTTAGAATACACCTCAGCTTTTTTTTAGTGTCACTCATATTTGGTCATAATCAAACCTGTGAAGCGCTCCCTATCGCGGCACACAGCAACTCTGTCCTTGAACTTTTTGGAAATGACTTTGATTTCCTGCCAGACAACAACATGACCCACATGAGGAAATGGAGGTTGCCGCGACAGACACGGTAAAAATGCCATATTGGTCCACTCCATTTAAAAGTGCATGTACTGTCTGCGGCTCGTAGCCTTGGGCCACGTCAGTCCCTCCCTCCTCGCTGCCTTTCCTGTCTACAATATGCCACTGCCACTCTTTGATTCAGCTCAGCTGTAATAACAATAAATCAGGGGTTTACAGGTTGTTTAGGGTGGAGGGGAAGGAACGGGGGAGTAGAACTTTATTTCATTCAACCTTCATTTTGCTCTCCTTTTCAAGAGACCAAAATAGTGTCAAAATAAACTACAACGAACGCTGGTAAACAGTACGGTTAACAGACAATCACAAATCTTTTCAAATGTAAAAAACATACATAAGCAAAAGTAGAGTTAAAGGAAGGACAGCAGAGTCTGGACGTAGGAGCATTAGCGGGAAATGGGGGGACGTTATCCTCCCAGACGAGGGTGCGGTTTTATTAGGGGAGGCTGACACACTTAATAGAAGCTTATCCTGTAGGAACTTCCTTAAGAGTTTTTTTTTTACTGCCCCATCGGGGAAAAAAATGACCATAATATAACCTGCAAGGTGTTGAAAAGGTCTTATGATCGCTATCAGTGACTCAACTTTTGTGTTGGCAAGCATAGACAGTTATGGCTTTGATAAGGTAGCATTTACATCGTCTGGAAGTCCCCATTTTTCTACTTCCACATACCAGCAGTGGACAGGGAGGCTATCCCAGATCTGGTGTCTTTTATTTGCCTCAAAATGGTGCTTCTGATAAAGCTGGTTGATGTCCTTGTGCAATTGGGAGCTACCAACATCTCCAGGAGAAGAGGGATCAGATGTGGTGTAAAAGTGCAATTCTTCCAACCAAGCTAACACTTGAGTCAATGAGTCGTCAATCAAAGAGTCTGCAGACACTCAAGTGGTGTAATCAGCCAAAATAAGTGAACAACAGGTATGCAGGGCCTTTAATTTGTAGTATACTTCTTATCTCGCATTAGGTGGAAGTGTCTCTCTTTTTTCACATCTTCATGAAAGTAAGTGCACGTATGATTTCATTATCTCAAGGACATAGGTAAAAGACAAACAAATATAGACTATGTCTCGTTTTGTATGTGTGAGAGAATGTTGTGCAAGCAAATGCTGCTGCTGTCCGATCTTTGGTGTTTATTTAGCAGTTACTGATTACCAAAGATGTGTCCATGCAAATGGACATTTGGCTTCCAGACTTACTCCAAATGTCCTCTCAGTGTTGTAAACCTCGAAGCTGGTGCTCCACTAGGGGGCGGTGCATTCAAGTCTGTCTGCTCGTTGCTGCTTCTGAAGTGTGAAAAAGGCGCCCACTTAGTATTTTGAAGAAAAGTGACATAATATCTCCTCCAAAACACATGATGATAACATGAGATAAACAAAGTTTCTCTTTTTTCAAGATTCTTTTTTTATACATTTGAAGCCATCACGTGTATTTTGGGGGTTGTGAATGCTGCAGTCAAAAAAGGCCTCTTTATCTAACAGGAATCAGTGTATGAAGATTGCGTCAAACTGTGAAGATTAAGGGACGTTGTGTTGTCTCTGCAAACAGAAGTCCCAGACTGAACCTTAACCGTAGCCAAAGTGCAACATTGACTTTAAATGACCCATCCTAACTGGAGTCCTGTTGGAGTGGAACAGTCGCCATCTTAAGAATCTCCAAAAAAAAAGCTCACATCAAAGTTGCTCTCTCTTTGCACCTCAAGTTTACATCTCAATCTGTATTAAAAAGACATCACTTTGAGCTCGTGCCGGGTTTTTTTACGTCACAACAGAACAATCGCAGGATCAAAACCTCTCGTCTTCTCTCTCCCACTCGGTCTTGCCACAGACAGTTAAAGTTTTTACTCCTTCTCTTCTCACAGAATCCCAAAACAAATCACCTCATAAAATCCAGACTCAGTTTGCCATATGTGAAAATGTATGGCTCCCACGGGTGCCCTGGAGGAAAATGATTGGACGCAAGACAGCGATAGAGGAACCTTGTTTTCTTGCTTTCCTCTTTGGAAAGAAATGAGTACGTGCAGTCAGAGAGACTAGATGTAGTTTTAGTGCAGCCGGGTGGTGCTAGTCAGGCCTCATTATCCACTGTGTCCTTCAGTCGCTAAACCCGTCAGAATGGGGGAAGCACGTCATGACTACACCACATTTACAATGATGTTAAAAATGCTTTTTATTCTAACTGGGAAGTGGATTTCATTATTCAATATTTCCTCCGGACCTGACACTGTATAACACGTCATTGGAGATTAACATCCATCGGTGTGTTCTTTTGGTTTAATTCGATATGGGATATTTGCAAACTTTCCACTGCATGAAAAAGAAGTTTAAGTTTGAAGTCCTTTTTTAAGTGCTGCAGAGGCTGCAGGCCAATCAACAGCACTTGTCAAAACCTACATACACATGTATATGTTTATCAGGGCCCTGTTTGTTTTTTATATTTTGTTCGTGGTATCTATGTGCCTTCAGTTCATATTGTCATGAATTCAGACAGTTTCCCTTTCTAAAAAATGTTTTACATGTGACCTTGAATTTTGGCTCTGCTAGCTGTCTCTATATTTTTAAATCTCTCACACTGATCTGATTGCTAGGCCACCTTTATACCTCATGGTGATAATAATGATCTGAGTCACCTTTGTAGTAGTAATTAGGTTCCTTCAGAGTAAAAGTTCTAAACCACTAACATTCAGAAATTCCTCAGTTCTTTTTTGGTTTATAACGTTGTTTTCTTTATTTATTTGAGGATTTGACAGAGACAGAAGAAGAAAGTGTGAAAGTGACTATGGATTCTTGTATGGTTGTTGCACGGTGCCATCTGTCCGTCATTCAGCCCGAGGCAACATCACATCAGTAACTCCCAATAATGGTCCTTTTCTGCTGAGTCATTTCAGTCGTTAGGCTGGAAATGATTATAGTTTGTCTGTGGAAAAGGTCATTCAATATTACACTTTGTTGTAATATTGTTTGAACCCAACAGAGTTAAACCATACTGTGACTAACTTAAAAGCTTTACTTTCTTCATCAAAAACTAATATGACTACAAGTATTATCGTATTCCTATTATCTGTTTTCATTTTACTTTTTTTTTTTTCATTTATGGTTGTAATCCCAGCATCTTTCTTTCCCAACAATGTAATGGCAAAAAAATGTCACAATCGCAACAGAAAATGTTTTAATGTATTCCATCAACCGTATGAAAGCACATCATTTATGATGTCATCACATGAACAATTCAAACAGGCATGCCCACTCCAGCGAGCTATTCAAACTCAGTTGTAATTTATCCCCACTGTCATTTGTTGTCCAAACTCAAAGGTCAAAGGAGCAGTTGCATGTGGTGGTTGTGGATTGCACACATCATTGGCGAGGATGTTTGAGCAGTGAGTGTGACTCATGGGACACTGAGTGTTTAGTCCTCACTGGTGACCAGGATGTGTCACTATAGTGTACGTGCATTTTCTACAACTAAATTATCGGGACGTCAATTCAATGTTTACGGCTGAGCGGTTGGCCATGGCAGCTCACAAGCTTGGAAGAGAGGGGAGAGGGGGAGGGGGAGGGGGGGGGGCACATCACACTGGGACAGTGTGGCCCGGCTACTTAAACAAAGCACAGAGAGCCTCCGATTACGAAACACATTTTGAACATTGTGTTCAGCTCATTTGCAAACAGTGCCTTTACGACGCAGCTGCAAAATGTTCGGCTTCGATTTTGGTTCTCTAGTGGAAAATGTGAATGTTCAAAATGATGGGAAACTTTTGCTCCAGCAACATGTAAACTTTGAAGAAGCTAATTGTGTGTCATTATGCCTGCTACATTGCTCTGTTACTCCTCTGTGTTTATGTAACAGAAAGCAAACCCAAAAAGCTTGACTCTAATTGTGTGGTTGGTTTATTTTGTTTGTATAAAGCAGCGCTGTGTTCCTCCAAGCTTTGGATTATGTTCTGTGATATCTCCCAGTCCGCCACGGACTACTTGCATGTCTCTGTGCAAAACATTTGGATTGCAAAGTAGTATTGTTTCCCCCCTTTTAAGAAAACCCAACAATGCCCTCTCCCGCCATAAAGCCCTGGTTTAACATTTGATCTGAGCGGTAATACAATTCATTTTTAAATATGTTGTACGGCGACCTTGAGTGCCTTGAAAGGCGCCTTATAAAACCAATGTATTATTATTATTATTATAATACGTGCTGACACTTTTATGTTTATAATACGTGTCAGCCCATATTGCTTTTGAACATCCGCCAAGCGCTTCAAGTCATTCAACCGTCTTGTTGTGACCAAGCTGAACCATGAAAATGAAATGGTCCGTGTATCAACAAGTACACACGTCACCTGTGTCGGTTTTCTGTCCTGCAGGGACGGACTTAATGGGAGTGAATGGGTTTGACGCTGCAGTCAGGATGAGTGCTGAAGGACAGAGTCTCTTTTTTTATCTAGCCGAGAGCGGGGCGATGTGGCAAACCTTTATTTCATAAGAGGCCCCACTCTCTGACTCAGACCATTAGTGTGTGGTCAGGCTGCATGTCTGTTGGGTAGAGACCGAAAGAGGAGTGATCCTGTAGTGTGACCAGTCAGCGGAGCGTGGAGGAACCCATTGACCTCGGCATCCTTCTTCTTCTATTCGCGCTCCCGCCATTTCTTTCACCACATGGCTATCATGTAGCCACTTTTAATAATAGGCCTGAGCATGTGAGTCACGTGTTAAGAGGCATGCGTGCAGGACGTGTGTGTGTGTGTGTGTGTGTGTGTGTGTGTGTGTGTGTGTGTGGAGCGTGTGTGTGTGTGTGTGTGTGTGTGTGTATGCAGTATTGACCAGGTGTCTGAGGTTGATATAGAAAGGACTGGTCAGGACAAGTTGATAGATGCATTCGCTCCACACACTTCTGTCTCTCTTTGGCTTTTCTTGTCCAACTTTTAAGACACTTTTCTGCCACAAACTTTACAAACGCGCTTCTCATCCGATAAATCTACATTTTGCTGCAAGGGATTCTACCTAAAACTAACTGGTGAAATATTTCACGTGTTCTTCCCTGGTTAGGGTTTTAGGTTTTTGGGTGTGTGTGTGTGTGTGTGTGTGTGTGTGTGTGTGTGTGTGTGTGTGTTTGTGTTGGGGGGTCTGAACATGACAGTTATAGTTCCTCATTATTCCGACCTCAGCAGTGGTTTCACAGCCCTGTGCGGTTTTCTCCACCAGACAGCAGTTATCAACAGTCTATCTCTCTCTGTGTGTCACACGCCGCCCCCACCCCTCCTCCCACATCACCTCTGTCAAGCAAACACCACTCAAGATGCAAAGAAGTGTTCACAGCAAAGGTTTTTGTAGATAATTATATTTTTCACGTGAAATATTTAGTTATGGTGTGGTTGAAAGGATTATCAGCACTGCTTTATCCGCTAAAGTAATTGTCAGGCCACAGATAAACTGGCTCTGAATAACAGAATGTATATGCCACGGTTTCAGTTTGAACAAAAACGGTTGGCTATCAGTTCATTGGGCAACCTAGGTTACTGTATTTGCAGCATTAATCTGTCACAGCTGGGCTTAGTCACTCCTCTCTGTCCTCCTCCTGTGTGTAACTCATTAATGTGTGTGTGTGTGCGTGTGCGTGTGTGTGTGTGTGTGTGTGTGTGTGTGTGTGTGCAAACAGGGTGTCCCAATTTCATGCAATATATATAACTGTACATGCTAAATACTATGTGCTAATCTTCATGGCATACTGCTGTTGCAGTTAGCGTACATGAGATGAATGCAGTTTGCTTTTTTGTATCAGGAAATGATACAAAATCATCGATAGGAACTGCAACTTTGGAGAGATATACTGTCAATTTCAAATTTTGGAAACTTATCAATGCACCAAACCAAAACCAAAGATGCAATAACATATTTTTTGTTTTCCAAGATCTTACCGGAGCTCTCTCACCACTGTCCATGATTTATCTTAATTACTGCCAGATGCTGTTGTGAGACTTTTTTCCATTTCTGTTGTGCATTGCATTTTGGAACAATAAAGTCCATCAACAGCCCATTCAAAAATCCAGTGGCTTCAAGTGGTACTGACAAAAGAGTACTACTCAAAGACAGTTGGCTCTGGCTGGAGTTATATGGTCTGAAAAATAGCATTGATTGAGTTTACATCTTAATCTTAAACATGTTCACATGTTCCTTCTGCCATAAAAGGAACACAGTAAGACGAAAAAAATAATAACAATATCACAGCAACGGCATCACGATCACTAACATTAGTTCGAGGGACACATTTTGTGTCGTGTCTCCGGGGTGCACACCGAGGACAGCGGAAACTGTGCTCAGATGTGCAGGAGGCCTGGCAGCGTTTAAACTCTGTAGCTTTGTATCTTGTCTCACGAGAGATGAGAGGATGCAGAGTCGGGCCAGAGGTCAAAGGCCAGAGTTGCGCTCTCTCTGAGCTCCGATCGAATTACAGACGTCTGAACCCACTGACACGTCGGCGTGTGATGAAAGGTTTTGCTGACTCATTTGAATTCCCACGGAGAGGTTATTTATTTGTCAATGTCAGGCCTTTAAAATTAGTACAAAGAGAAGAAGACGGCATCAGTAAGGCTCATATTTGCTGGTGAGTCATGCGAGGAGTTGTGGAAAAAGCATGTTAGTCCCTCTGCCTTTTTCTTGTGGTTGATAGCAGAAGCATTGCCTTGAAACAGTATTTCCATGAAGCACCACAAGGATTTAAATTTGTTTTTAGTTTACTTGGTGGCTTCAAACATATTTTGTAAACATCCAGATGAAAACGTGCTGCTTGAGGGAACATTTTAGCCACCTATCTTTTCTGAATTGACTTTACACCATCAAAGAAACCCAAAACATGCGCGCAATATGAGACCAGATGACTGAGCTGCTTGATATTCGGTCCGGGTCAAGAACTGTCACTTTCATCTGCCTTCACCAGTCCACACTTAGGAGATAAAGCCTTCATTCCTACACATCCTCCTATTGTCTATGACTGCCGTTTGTCATGTACATCACACCTGACCCCGGCACCCTTTGACCCTGCCGGTCTTTTGAAAGAGACATGCTGTTGACAGATGGATGCATGTTTTTTCAATTTTGTTGGACAGACATTGTTATGCTCCTACTGCTGCCTGATAACCCCATGGGGCCCTAAACAGTGAGCGTTCTACACATTCCTGCTACATGGAATGTTCAGTTTTCAGACTTTATGGGATCTGGTGACATCATAATGCATCATATCCTGGTGGCGGACTCAAAGTCTCCTCTTTAGGGTTCTTTTGAAGTCCAAAAAAAGCAGGAAGTTTCCCAGCAAAGGTCATTGTGATGATCCATCCCACCCTAACAAACTGTGAATGAACTTGCTGATGTATGTAATGGTTTATGTGGACCCTTATCTGAAAGCAGTTTTCCTTGAGTTTGAAAAAAAAAGAACAAATAATTGTGTTGTAAATTGACCGTTCCACAAAAGTGATCATCCAGTCATAGCTTAGCAACCATTACCAGGCTCAGCCGGCATGTCAACTCTAAATTACTCCACCTGCTGAGGCAGTGTGCAATCATACAGTATTACAGTGTAGAGTTATACTCAACATTTAAAGAGTTTGAATGGTGGTGCCTTTTTTTTCAGCCTTCAAACACACAAATTGGTCTGCATTAAACTCCATGTTTATCTGTTCCAGAGGCGCAGTCATTTCCATTTCCAGCAACTAGTTCACATACAGTAATATCCCAATCCAGCGTTATTTAAAAATCCATCGTGCACATTATTAAATATATTAGTTTAATACAGGTTGGTCAAAAAAACTTCATGTGTATTTCCACACTGTGTGAGAGCTGGTCCTGGATGCTACTATATCAGTGTGTAAGGACATGCTAGCAGCTTTGACACTCCAGCAACCCAAGTCAATGTTTGGCGGCCCCTGTGGACAAGAGCGGTAGTGTGTTCGAGCACCAATTGTCTAGTGTTAGAAAACCTCCCATTTTACTGCGGCAGAGTCTGCCAGTCTGCTCCACTCAGGCCGGTTTATTTCTGGTTCTCCCGTGCCTCCCTTCCCTCCAGTCGGCCCATGAATACATCCTGGGCCTCCAGCTGCGTGGTGTCAGTGTTGGCTCCCAGTTTCAGTTTCTGTAGCGTAGGATTCCCTTCAAACCATTAAAAGGTAGGCGCTGGGCGCCAGACAAGAGAAGAAGTTAATAAGGTAACCTTTCCTGTCAATTTAAGTGGATGCTACCGGAACGGTTAGAGGGTGAACCTGGCTAGCCTGCTAATCCCTCCGCTACAAAAGATACACAAAATACACAAAACGAAATAGATGTTCATTCGCTTTTACCGTCTTCTCGGTTTTAAATACAACTGGACAAATCAAAAGACAAACTCTGGAAGAGACTCCATACAGTCTTTGGCCAACTCTCAATGAACAAAAAGAGAAACTCAAATAGAGTCCTGAGATGGCCTTAAATGTCTGTGATTAAGGTAACTAAATAAAATGTAGACTCCAGAGAACTACTAATTAAGTGTGTGGGTTCAGAGGGGTGTGTGAATGTGCAGGATGGTGTGAATGTGTTGGGAAGGGAGGGCTTGTAGGTCCATTCAATCCGACTGGTAGTTTAGGAAAGTCCAGTTCAGTGTCGTGTCGTGTAGTGTGTGTGTGTGTGTGTGTGCGTGTGTGTGCGTGTGTTTGTTTGGGGAACAGAGAGGGCAGGCCTGGAGAGTAGGGTTTGCAGGGACTTATCTTGAGGATCCAATGCAGGGAAGGAGATCCCCTGTGGCATTCAAGCAGGGTCCGGTCTTTACTTTCCATGTAGCTCCTGAACAGCCTGCTACCGGGATCCGTACTCCTCCCTCAGGGTATCCATGACGTGGTCGCACTCAGCCGGTTCCGTTCCTTAGTTGCTCCCGTTGCTTTCGTACTTCAACTATTTCAAGCTTTTTCTAAGGTGTGCAGAAACTGAATCCTACATAAACTTTTCCTTCTCCTTCAGCCACTCTCGCTCCTCTCTCTTATCTCCATGCTGGTTTTTGTTACTTGATTGTTTTTTTTCCTAGCTCATAGGTGTGCTCATTTAAATCCTCTTTGGCTCCACTCTCTTTTGATGTCAGGGAGAGAAAGGTGTGCTTTTAATTATCCCTTTCTGCTACAAGCAATAGGCAAAGTTCTGCTCCTGGCCTGAGGAGGAGTCGCTGCTGCCGGACGCTGAACTCTCCACCTCCCGCCGGAGCTCCCATTGCAGATCGAAGGCGCAAGCGAAGCCGGTTCTGGATCTGTCCTTGGTGGGCTGGGTGCTGCTCACGCTGATGGTCCCATTTACATATGTAGGTCATAAAGAGTTTTCAGTATTAAATCGTTTACATTTAAAAGTTCCTCACAGTAATTTAAAAGTACATACATCTTGTATGCAAGTATGTAAAGCAGTAAAACAGGGTTATGTTCAACTTTATCATACATAATAATACAATAGTTAGTTGTTATTTTAGCTGGCTAGAAATTAGAAGATGCTTTTGTAACCCTCTGTCCAAAATCCAGCTAAATTATGAAGTTCAAGTCTTAATTTTAGCATAATAATGCTATGACATAACGAGACACTCATACACTGACACATAGAACCATAATCCCACCCCTAAATCCCCTTTAATTCAACACAGTTTACACACATCAAACCCAAACAAGGTTTTGTAACACTGTTTAGGAGATGAAGGTGTGTGTCTTTCTAGATTTCAGACGATCAAGTGATGAGAGAGTAAAAGACTCTGGCAGCAACTTGGCCGGGGCAGGTTGAGAAAGAGGAAGTTTGTAAAGAGAAGAAAACACTGCACCCAGAACCTCTTCACCTACGTGCAACCAAATAGAACCTTATTATTAGACCAGCTTAAAACACAATCAGTGATGAGTATTTCTATGACACACATGGGGACTTCTAACAGAGGTGATGCAGCTCCATCCCGGCAGGTTCAGACACATAACACAAAATGATAATTGCAAGTCAAAAGGGAAATAGGAGGGAGATTTAGGGTGTGCTGGTGGCTGACACACTAGGCATGTCTGAAAAATCCTTGGAGCAAATATCTTTCTCTTTGCTGACTCACAGTTTCATCCCGTCTTGGCTGTCTGTGCTCATCAATTCTGCCTTTCTTTCTCTTTTCTCCAGGTTTCTCCGTGGTGACCCAGCTTGTGATCGAATATAAGTTTTGCTTTATATGTTTTGCATTTGTCTATTTCCTCTATCAAGGCAGTTTTTTCTTTTCTGTGTTAATACAAACTTTCTAAAAATTAGAAGATCTAGGGGACCATCTTGTGATGGGATCACACCAGCCACAACGCCAAATGTGTCCAGGGGTGTGACGTGTGAAGTTGTGACACGATTGCGTTGACAAACATATCAACACCTGGTAAAGTACTCATAACCATGTCTGAGGTATACTTACTGATGTAACTCCAGGACCACAGTTAGCCATGATGACACACACACACACACACACACACACACACACACGCACACACAGAGAGAGCCATGATTCATTTGATAACTTAAGAAACTCTCCTTAAGATATTCAAGTAAGTCCTGTGTCCTCACATTTAGAAAAAAAGGGATAATCTGCTCTTTTTGTGTGGTTGTTGTTGAAAGCTGGTTGTTGTTGTTGTTGTTGTTGTTGTTGAAAGCTGGTGCTGTAGTTTTGAAATGATTTGTCTTTTACCAAATCCAAAAAAGAGATGACAAAATATATCATTTAAAAACTTGTAGAATGTATGGCTTGGTCATGGCAAAATGCTCCTCAGTGCATTTACTGCTGTTGGAGATGATGAAATGATTGTTAGGCCTGTTGGGTCACTTAAATGCCAACTTCACTTTGTCTCTTTACTTCAGTAATGAAATCGCGATCTCTACACTGGTCAGTTGAGGACATTTTTGCTGCATGTTGTAGCTCTGTAAAGCCAATCACCATATACTGCTATGTTCTCGTGCTCAGCACATCAGTTACTGCTGTTACCGCCCACCTGTCATACTAATAACCAGTCATTCAGCATGGAAATTACACAGTTAATTAGAGACTTAATCAGTCAGCAAAGAGGAAGCATCGCAGTCTTCCAGGCAACTTACTGTTCATAATATCCGTGTTGATTAAATTCCAATCTTCGTGTTAAATCATTTCGCAGCTCTTTTGATTAAATGCAGCCGCAATTTGAGAACAGATTATATGAGATGTCAACATGAGGCCAAAAATAGAGCTCTGCAGTCTCATGTTGCTTTGAAAACCCATATTCGAAGCCGATTGCCAGACCTCTTTTATGAATGACTAAAACTGGGATTTAGTTCAGTTTTCCGTGAGGTGTTTCAAGCAACTGTCATCTGTTGAAGCTTCAAGTCATGTCATCCCTCAGCCAGTCCACAAGGGAAGGGTTTTATTCCAAAATCTGATATCCGGTGAAAAAACAATTCTCACAAAAATGACTGCTGGAATTAATATTACTCTGTGATATTGAAATGGACTGTCACGAATAAAATCCTTTAATTTTAAGGAACATAATCATCTGCACTGTGGAAGTATTCATCATGTGGTGACAATGTGCATGCAAAACAGATGCACAGTGTGTTCCAGTGAAACCCTTCACACTGACTTTTCCAGCAGCCAGCCAGGCACTCACTCAGCGCTCACCATCTCCAGTCCTCACCCCTCAGGGACAGTGGCTGGCAGGACGCCCTGTGTTTTTGTCTCAGACACGCTATGCCTGTCTGCCACTCGCAGCTCCTCTGGCTGCAGTTCCTCTGGCTGCAGTTCCTCTGCCTCAACCAATCACGGGGCGGCTCAGGTCGCCACAGAGGGCCAGACAGGGCGGTGTCCTCTCTGAACACAGGCAGACGGAGTGGGAGAGGAGCTCACGTGAGACCTGTTTATTTGTCACAGGGGAGATAGAGATAGTGAAAGATAAAGGCGAAAGAGAGCCTGTGAAATTAAGTTGAGTAAAGGTTCAGTTGGCGGGACAGCAGGGGGGAGGGGAGCAGATGGGAGTAAAGGGAGGAGGAGGGATGCAAGACACAGCACCGAACTCTGCTTTTATGTTGGAGACATTTCCAGTCATCAGCTGTTAGTCATTGCTTTGGCTCATATGCTGCACACATCACTCTACGTGACCAATTACTTTCACCAACCAGGGACTTTATATGATTATCCTGGTTGGCCTCTCTGACTGTGCAGGAAATCTGGTGATTAAATTACAGTGTTCAATTTTCCAAGGTAAACCAGTTGCTGTACCTTTTGAAAGAGGAGAGGGAGAAAGCAACATCTAGAAAGAAAGTACAGTTTGGAAGCTGTCTTGAGCTCTTGGACTCAATTAATCTCAAGCTATCGCATCTCTGATCAATGTTTCTGGAACTTCATTTGTCAGATGACATCACAGTCTGGTATTTCACCTATTTATGTCAACAAATAAAGAAAAAAAAACAGGAAGCCAAACACTCCTAAGTGCTGTGCAATGGAATACATAGGATTATGGGTAAGGGGTGTGAATAAAATAGTATGTAAGGAAAGATGAAGAAAATACTTATGCTGAAATGGAGCTATTTCTTAGCCTGCTCTTAACAGATATGAACTACAGAGAAGAATAAAAGCAGATGGAATTTGAATGGAGTTTGGTTTGAATCTGCCTATATAAAGATCGACACTTCAAGAAAGAGACTCAGAGAGTCATATTTTTTGTTTAGAAACTATTGTTTGGCCTCACCGATTTTAGAAGTTATTTATTTAAGTTATGTTTTTTAATTATTTAAGTAATTGTTTAATCCTCTGAAGAAAAGTAGATTTTTTTTCAGTATTTATTTGGAGTCTTGTTTCTGGCCTCCCAACAAAGCAAGTCCAGGATCCATTCTCCTCTTAGCACCGTTGGTCTTCATCGTAGGGGGGACTAGTCACTTTTACATGCTGAGGCTTGTAGTTCATTTATCAAACATCTGCTATTCACTCCTCCTGCATGCTCACTCATAACTTCCTTGCTGTCATTGTTCCGGGCTGTCAATCATGATATCAGCTGCTTGGATCAACTGGTCTCTTCTATCCAATAGCACAACAAAACAATGACACGGCTAGCCTATCGTCTTGCTGCTGTCTCTTTTTAAATATAATCGTCTCTCTATCTCAGTACCTTCATGTTGCTGTTACGCGCCCCTCCACCTCCACCTCCACCTCCCCATCTCCGTCCCCGTTCTTCACCGATCCATCAGCTTCATCATTCTATAAGCCTCATCAGTACCACCGGGTCTGGACTCCACGGGGGGATTCATCTTGCTGCTGATCAGGGCAGACGCCTGATCTCCTTGTAGAGTCATCATATATCTCTATCATCACATATCATCTGTTAATAATAAACAATTATCTTTTCTTTATCTAACTTGTCTCTCCTGATTGAAATGCATCTGGGTCTTGAAATGCTTCACTATATTGTCTAGTAGCTTTGTCTGTCTGCTCTTTGATGCTGACCAGGTAGCGCATGAGCTTTCTCACTGAAAACAGCAGCCTGTGCCTGGAAACGATGCTGTTGAGAGCTTGTGAGAATGAATCGTAAATATTGTATTGTATAAAACTAAAACAATGAGCTGAAGGACGCAAGAATTAAAATCCCCAAAATCCTTGAATCCTGTGAATCTTCGGGAATGCATTAATGACACGACTGACACATTGATACATAAAGATGAAACAGTGACCTGTGACCACTGTCTCTAACTACATTGTGGTCTTTGTGATTTGTTTGTGTGATTTGTTTGTTGCCTGTTTGGTTGTGTAGCTTCTTGCTCTGCCAGCAGCACCTGTCTTGCCTCCATGTGTGGCTATCTCTGTCTTCAAAACCTAATAAAGAAGGAGGAGGAGCTTTCAGATGAGTGATTTGACCGTCATCTTACTAATGCTGAGAAAATGTCTTTGTGATGAACTTTTAATTTCCTTCAGAGTGGAAAGAGAACAAACAGTTCAAGTAAAAACATATTTTTATATAGAAAACCTGTGCCAGAAAGTGTCCAAACAGCCAGTGCAATCCAGCACCACAACTCTAAGAGGTAGAAAACAGATTTCCACTGAAAAACAAAGTTTGCCAAGCTCCACATTGCTGTTATAAATCAGCCTAGGCATACATGTCCTGTGTGGATAATATCCCAACTGTCTTTGCAGCGGCTCCCCTGCCCGTGTTTTCTCTGCTCAGAGTTTTGGTTGGCCTCCAACTAAAGCACAGGCCCCTTTTTACTGGCTCCCCTCACATTTCCATCACTATCACTTCACCATTTGGATCCGCCATGGGCCTCATTTCTCTCTGTCCCATCCAGGAGGTCAATATGTGGTCATACAGTAATAATTGAAAAAATGTGGGATGAAATGTAGAAAAATCTTTGAAATATTGTGACAAATTGACCAGCTGAGCTTTGTTTTTTTGCACACATTGTAAAACAAAGAAATGATGTTGTTCCTCTTTTTTTAATAAAGCAGTCACACTCTATTGGTTATTACATCAGCAGCATTGTACAGTAATTGACATTACTTCACCCTCGTTGAAGCCAACATGGACTCACACTGGAAAGAGAAAAAGCAGAGTTTTCCTCAACCATCGGTCACCCACGTCTGATGTCTTTTCCATGTTTAGTCTTTAATGTATAGATTACATACAGCTCATTACTACTTCTGTAGAAATCATTCATTTCATATAATTCACATTGACCTCGATTGATTCAATTTGTAGTCAGTTCTGGTTGGTTTGCTGACAGAGGCCTGGCCCCTTTTATGACCTGGTAGACTCTTACTGACTGATTCATTAATTTATTAACACATTTATGATGTAATCTTCCATCACTATATTCTTCTTTTACAAACTGTAGTGTACTCTTCTATACATGTTTAAGGGTGCTGAAAAGCCATAAAGCAGCTCAATCTGGGAAAACAGATGCTGGTCTTATTATATTATCACCTCCCATCATAACAGTAACATAGCCAGAATTGTAAATCTAGCATGAAACGATGTTCTGGCATTTACCTTAGCCTTGAGTGTCAGCTTCACCATCACCATAACGACGTGATAAACAAATAAAACTCCTTCTACAGCAGTGATCAATGTGGGTGAGGTTGTGACGATCACCTGCTGCCCTGTATTTACAGTCACTGCAAAGGATACATTTTTCACAGTTGGGGGTGAAAGATACAAACCGTAGTCTACTTATTGATTCATATTAACAATGAAACACAGACGCAACACCACCACCACAATACACAAGTATTTGTTTTGCCAAAAAACAGATTGAAGCCAAGGCATGTTATTGTCTTAAAAAAAAAAAAGGATTCATGTCGGACTTGTGTGGTGAGGAGAGAGTCATGTTATCCGGGTGTGTGCACGGCACACCCATGTGTACAAGAGCAACACACCTTTAAACAAGCCTCTTATGGGTTTAAATGTTTACTCACACAATCAGTACAAGAAGCAGAATATATATATTTTTTTCCACTTCATGTCTGAGTACCGAGTGTGCAGCCGGCACCTTCAAATGGAATTATATTAGCCACCTGTTCCTAATCCGAAGGCATTAATGGACGGGTGGAAGCCGTGTATGCTGCCTGCGGTTCAGACATGGTGAAGACATATAATCCCCCCCCCCCCCCCTTAGGCACATAAAACAGAGACAGGTCCAGGCACGATAGAGAAGGAAGTGTGTGATGGTCAGAGAAAAAAAGTACAGATGAAAGGTACAGTGACGGAGGAAGGTTTTTCATCAGTTAACGGGCCATTCAACACACACACACACACACACCTACACACGCACACACACACACACACACACACACACACACACACACACACACACACACACAAACACACACACACACACACACAAGAAGTCTGCCTGGTAGATGTCTACTTACTGGTTAAGTCCTTCCTTTCCTTCCATCTCAGTACTTCCCTCTGTCCTCTTTGTGAGTTCTCACTGAGTTCGCTGCATGATATCAATAGTAGGAATAGTTGCCGAACATAAGTGATGAAGCTGACGTTATTCTATATTTTCATTATTGTCAGCAAATGCCATGAATAGAGCGACATGAGCGATGCACTAGTTTGCATTCTCTTCATGCTTCCTGACCTGCACAACATGTCGCACACAGTCCCAAGTACATTGACTTTTCCTAAAGAGGTCATAAAGGTCATGGTCATAAAAACATCCCCATGTTGAAAAAAAAAAAGGCTCAGTAATTCAGCGGGGCACTGTAGTTTTTAGCAAACATTACTCAAACAAGAGTAAACATTGCATTTGGTGTGTCGACCGTCTTTGCTGCAGATGTGGGGCCTTAGTAAGTTATGACTACAAACAGCTTATTTTAATGATGGAACATGTCACTCAGTGCAACAGTGTGGCGCTCTGATGTTGACAGCTTTGGGACAACAATGAAGTCTCATGGCACACAGGAGTCTATGTCAGGCTTCGGCTACTTGTTAGTAGAGTCAATTCATTGTTGGTTTTGCTTTTTTTCATCAGATTTGTAGGCAACAAGGAAAATACGGAATATCACCAGACTCATCCTTTAAGCCTATTTGTGTACAATTTGTGAGTATCATGCATTTTAGGGTTTCAGCTACTTTCAAAGCTGTTCTCTTTTATATTAGCAACATATAGGCTATATTAGCCACAAGTGATAAGAAATCATCCCTCCATATTTTTCTTTCTCATCCCTACTCGTTTGCATTTTGATCAAATAACCAAACAGGACAAAGGCCTTTGGTTAAAACCTCTGGCACTCCACCCTGTAGAATAAAGGGTCAAGAATCTTCGAACTGGTATACCAAACGTGAGGCCTTGTCCAAAATAGCTTCCTCATCTCATTTATTTCAAAATCTAGGTTTTATATTCTCAATGTAAAAGTTGTGTTGAGTATGTCTTTATTTATTGTCCACAGTTGCTGTAGGTGTGGCTCCTTTCTTTGTATGTTTGGGCTTCGTGGCTTTAGCTGCTAACTGCCCACTTCCTCCTCATTTTATGCCAAACAAACCACTGTCGCGCCCTGAGAACCAAGTTTCAGGAGAAAAGAAACTTGACACAAGAAATGTAAAACAACAAGTTGAAATTAAAGATATGAGTAAAGCTTGAATTGCTAAAGCTTCAAATTATGATAACAAAATGAAGAAATATGAGCGCAGATGAGACACGGTTCAAAGAGGACTGTTTCCTTATCGTGGTGACGTAACCTCAGTGTGGACGCCAAAGAGGGCACCGGTCTGTGTGTGGTTCTGTGTGTTTGCTTATGACTCAGCTCGACAGCACTGTTTGCTTGCGTTTCTTCCTTCAAGCTGAGTTTCGGTGATATCATTTGTCAAACAGGACTCTTGCTTGCTCAGACTGCAGGACTCGGATGTGTGTTTGCTTTGTATTTTGCCCGCTGGTCGGTATATGCAGTGGAAGGAGTTCACTTCCCGTCTTAAGCTGAATGCGGGCTACAGACTTATAGACCTGGAGACTCACGACTTGCTTATGTGTGCATGTGTATTTATTTCAGCTGTTCTTGGGTAGGGGTTTGGGTTACCTAGAGGGTTTCAGTATTTTTTGTAAATTTTTGTGCAATATTACCAGTTGTTTTTTCCTTTTAAATGTTAGAATTGTCTGAATAGTCCAATAAATAAACAAAAAAATCGACAAAGCTAAATTTATAGATGTATATAAAGTATGACAACTTTCGGCCGTTGTAAACAATGATCATCAATGATAAAGTGTATATCATCATAATATAATCAATCAATAAAATAAACAATATAAATATATAGGTATAGTGTTATGCAGGTATTTTTTTACATCACTGTGCAACATTGCCATCCTGAGAAATACTTAATGTATCTATTTGAAGCCTTAAACTGACCATCCCCGTTAGTAATTGTGATAATTGTAGATAATTTATGACACACTGATAACCTTATCAGTTATACATCATGTTGTACATGCTGAATCAGTGCATTACCGGTGTGAAAAAGAAAAAACAACCACAGCACAGAAAAGTGACCCTTTTTCTTTGAAGTGGAAATGCGCATGGTGCATTTCTTTTGTAGCTTTCTCAGCTCAGTTATGATCACAGTGTAAACATGAAATACTGCCGGTGTGAGTATATTGCAATGCCAACCGCCTGTGCTGCAAATCAGTTGTACCACAATTCATGTGCAGCATTTCCCAAACTAATTTTAGTTTTAAAACAGTTGTAAGCACAACAGTGGAAGGGCACTGTTGTGAATCTCCTCCTTTTGTTTACCTACATGCCGAGTGTGGCAGGTGTTTGGGCAGAGTGTGAAGTGTGAGTCGCTCTCCTGGGAGGAGCCTCTGAGCCCGTGCTTGTGTTTGTGCAACCTCATCAGCGCTCATGAGTGATGAAGTACATACATAAGACGGCTCACACGCCACAACTCAAACAAGCCTGCACGTCTACGTGTGTGAAACGCCATTCGTTCTGACTGAGTAACTCTGGTAGGAACCAAACAATGCAGCCCTGCTCACACCCTGTTAAGCCGTCTCAGTGCAACCATTGAACGTACCTTATAATCTTTACTCTAATGGGAGTCTTTTTTTACATCAATTGATGTGCTGCTAACACTCACAGAAACACACACACACAAACACACAGAGTGAGCAAACAGTATACAGTGTTTACATACTGACACATAAGGTAAATATACACACATGCACATCGTCTGCATACAAACAGCTACGTGCACACGCTACACAATACATCCAAATATGTCCATGTGAGCGGTTCTTTCTTGTGACCTCAGCTGCGAGTTCATTCTTCCCCTCGCACATATGGAGCCCTGGCACCGTCTCAGCCGTGCTACTATCAGCACATTTTTAATTGCCTGGCTGTAGAATCTACCAGCCGATGTGACGACAGTATGCTTGTTTATTTTTCTATGCAACCATAAAGGTCCCAACAGCCCGGACCATATAAGGAATATATATATATATATATATATATATATATATATATATGTAATGTTTTTCCCCCCCAGGCCATTTTTATTTTTAGCAGCGTGCAAACAAAGTGTACTTTGGAGTAACTTAGTTTTCTTCTAAAAAAGTGTCTGTAAAAGGCAGGGGAAAATATCTAATGAATAGTGGGAAACCTGAACTCTGATCATATATGCAATGTCAGTGGACTCAAGTAACTGCATAAAGGTTAATGTCCTCTCGCTGTCTGGCTTTTTGTGTTCCGTGTTTGGCTTGAATAAACAGATTATACCACAATATTGTGAAGATTACCATGGAAGCAGAGCCGAGTGAGACAAATAGGATGAGATGAAGGAATGTCTCAGTCTCACAGGATCCCATAGAAATGGGCATATAATGTGATGAAGATTAACGTATTGAGAGAAAAAATGTGCAAACGGTAAGAGGAGTCTGGTAGTCTGAATACATCGTGTGGACACTCTTCTCACGACACAACATCGGAGTGACTTACTGTCAAACAATAGGTACGTGATTAACCAACTGAAGTACACCCTCCCTCGTGCCACTGTCCTACAACAACCCGGTTAAACAAGCTCTTTCAGCAGAAGAGTCTCATTAGAGTAGTACAAGGCAGGACATCGCCCTATTTTGTTTCATTGTCATAAATGTATTGTGGGTTTTGACATGTCGCGTAATAAAATTTAAGCTGTCAAATAGCATTGCAGATGAACTAGCTAAACATGCACCCCATTAAACTATATTGTACAGTGCTGAGTAATGTTACACACATAGAAACCAATCCAATATGAATTTAATTATTGGGGATACTGGGCTCCTTCAGTCTGGTGTTATGATCATTTTCAAATAAGTTTCAGAGGTGAAAAGAGAACAGAAATCAATCACTGACCTGATGTGGTAAGATGGCCATTTAAGTCATTTATTAGAAAGGAAACTTGTTCATGAATGGCATCCGAGGTGTGTGGATAGAAGAGGGTGTGTCAGATAATGGCTGGAAAATTAGAAATAGCTGCCACACTTGCTCAGACAAAGAAAAATCTTAGTAATCCCCACTCGCCATGCAGAAGTTCTTGTTTGTCACGTTGGTTCTGTCACTTGGCAAGTGTTTTTCTTTCATTTCCTTTGATACCCATCCCTTTCCCTCCCACCCAAGATATCAGAAGCTTTCATCTGGAAAAGTTCCCGAGCCAAGCCCTTAAAAAAAGAATCACTCTTCTCTATTAATCTTCATACTGCTGCGGTCATGCAGATCAAGTCTTATTCTTTGAACAGTATGAATGACACATTGATCTG